>NW_007258386.1:611774-620264 GCF_000164805.1 Carlito syrichta | reverse complement strand
GCACTACCACGCCCGGCTGATTTTTGATTTATTGTAGAGATGAGGTCTCGCTGCCCAGGCGAATCTCGAACCCGTGGGCTCAGGCAATCCACTCACCTCAGCCTCCCAAAGGCACGGGATTACAGGCTGAGCCACCGAGCCTGGCTCAAACTGTTTTTCAAAGTAGCTGTACATTCTCTCCAGGAATCTAAGAGAATTCTAGTTTCTCCACATCCTCAATATGTCTTTTTGATTACAGCCATTTTAGCGTTTGCATAGTAGCATCTCATTGTGGTTTAATTTGCATTTTCCTAGGGATTAATGATGATGAGTTTCCTTCATGCACGTATTACTCATTGTATATTTTCTTTGGTAAAATATCTATTGAAGTATTTTGCTCATTTTTAAATTGAGTTTATCTTATTGTATTGTAGGAAACTTTCATGTCTTCTACATACAAGTCTTTTATCAGATTCATGGTTTGCAAATACTTTCTTGAAGCCTGTGACTTCTCTTTTCATTTTCTTAATGGTATCTTTGAAAAGCAACAGTTTTAAATGATAATGTCTAATCCATTTTGTTCTTTTATGGATGGTGCTTTTGGTTACTTGTCTAAGGAATCTTTGCCAAGTACAAGGACACAGAGATTTCCTCCTTATTTTACAGGGGATTTTTTTGTTAATTTTTTTTTCTTTTTGAGTTGGAGTCTCACTCTGTTGCCCAGGCTGGAGTGTAGTGGCATGCTCATGGTTACCCCAGCGCCGACCTGTTGGGCTCAGGCCTTCCTTTCACATCAGCCTTCCAAGTAGCCAGAACTACAGGCATGCACTACCATGCCCGGCCAATATTTTTGATTTAGTGTAGAGACGAGGTCTCACCAAGTTGCCCAGGCTGTTCTTGAACCTGTGGACTTAGACAATCCCCTCACCTTATTTTACAGGGTTTCAAAATGTTAACTCTTATATCAGTTCTTTGTCTTTTAAAATGTTTTCATAATAAAGTATTAAGCAAGCTTTATTAGGTCTTTGATCCATTAGGAGTTAGCTTTTGCATATGATATGAGATAAATGCCCAGTTTTTTTGTACCATTTGTTGAAAAACTGTCCTCTCCCTATTGAATTACACTTGGCAACTTTGTTGAAAGCCAATTGACCCTAACTGTGTAGGATCTTTCTAAACTCTGTTCTGTTCCATTTATGTAAGTGTGTAGTCAGTATCACACTGAGTTGGTACATTTATAGTAACTTTTGAAAACAGGTACTGTTAAATCCTCCAACTTTGTGTTTCTTAAAAATTATTTTGGATATTCTAGGTTTTTTGCATTCCTGAATAAGTTATGGAATGAGTTTGTTGATATCTTTTTAAAAAATTCTGTTGAGATCTTAATTGTAATTGGCTGAATCTATCCGTTCGAGAATTGCAATCTTAACAATATTGGGTCTTCCATTCCTGAATGTGGTATATCTTCCCATTTGTTTAGGTCTCGTTTTCTTTCAGATCTATCAGTCCTGAAATGATTGCTTTTGATAATTTTATCCAATTTTATATTTGTTCTTTTATATAGAGGCATCAGTAACTTCTTCATTCCTACATAATCAGAAGTTGTTCTGTATAGTGGTTTTTTAACCTTAATTAAGTCTTATACTGCTGATACTTTATTTCCTTCTATATTTTATTTATTTTTTTTAGAGATGAAGTCTCACTATGCTGCCCAAGTCAGAGTACAGTGCCTATTCACAAGCGCAATTATAATGCGCTGCAGCCTTGAATTCCTGGGCTCAAGCAATCCACCTCACTCAGCCTCCTGAGTAACTGGGACTGCAGGCACCTGACTTCTTCTCCCTTTCAATTAAAAAAAAAAGTTTTCTTGAAAGGCACTAGCTAGATAGGATTGTGTTATATTGTACTAGCTGTAATACTTTGTAGAAACACCACTGTAGTAGAGGAGAAAACAGTGGTACCTTGTAACTTTTGTTTTATGCCTCCATTTTAAGGATCACAAACTAAATTCCTTGAAGAGGAAATAGCCTACCAGGAATATCAAAACAGCCAGAACTGGCCAGAAGATACCAACTTTTGTTTCCAGCCGGAGCAAGTAGTTAATCCTATGCAGACTGGTATGTACTGGCTTGCCTGTGACTGCTGAATGTGAACTGTGACATAAACATGAAAGCACCACTCATCTCAAACGTTTTAGCCCAAATATAGCTCATAAAGCACAACCTGAACAATCATTTAACTCCTTCTCTTCTCAATTATTTCTTGAGACGCTTCATGCCCTCTGGTTCTCTGTTCTTCAAAACCTGTTTTGAATAAATAATCTGAAATTCACATACATTGAATACTAAGAATCAGGAGTGTCTTAGAACCTTAATTATTCCAGAAAGAATTATTATAGTAATAATAGTGCCATATGTTTATTGCCTGTTTTATTCCAGGCACAGTACTAGAGCCTTTTACATACATGTTGTCTGTGCTTCGTATCTAACTCTGCCAAATATATATATATCTCCTCTTAAAACTGACTCAGCCGGGCGTTGTAGTGCATGCCTGTAATTCTGGCTACTCGGAAGGCTGAGGCGGAAGGATTGCCGGAGCCCAGCAGGCGAGGCTGCAGTGGCCGGGAGTGGCCACTGCACTCCAGTCTAGGTGACCGAGTGAGACTCTAACTCAAAAAAAAAAACTGACTCATACCCAATTTCTATAAAATTTTTAAAAAGAAAAAGTCTGTCTGTAGTTGCCCAGGACCAGAAGTGGTAGGAAAAATGAATTGCAAAATTACATCAGAGGAGTAGCATTAGTACTTCGTGTCAGCCAGTTTAAGAACTCAAGTTATGTCCATTTATATAGCTTCTTTTTTGCCATCTAACTTGTAAGATGCTCAAGGTTGGTTCTAAAAAAACTAGTTCTTGATGTTCTGTACCATTCTTCAATTATTGGCTTTCCTGAATATACGGGAACTTAAAAAAAAACAGCTATATCTCAATATAATTCATGTACTATACAGTTCACTCATTTAAAGTGTACAATTCAGTGGAATTTGGTATATACACAACCATCATCAGAGTCAATATTAAACCATCATCACAAAAAGAAATTCTGTACCCTTTAAATATCACCCACATCTCTCTATACACCCCAGCCCTAAGCAACCACTAATCTGCTTTCTGTCTCTATAAATTTGCTTATTCTGGCCATTCCATATAAATGGAATCATGGAATACATGAGTGTGTGTTTTCTTTGTGACTTGCTTTTTTTACTTAGCATAATGTTTTCAGGGTTCTTGCATTTTATTCACATATCAGTGCTTCATTCCTTTTTAGGGACACATAGTATTTCATTTTATAGACAAAACATTTTGTTTATCCATTCAGTTGATGGACATCTGTGTGATTTTCTTTTCTTTTTTATTGTATGAATAACACTGTTGTAAACATTTGTGTGCAAGTTTTTGTACATTTCTCTTGGGCATATACCTAAATTAGAATTGCTGATCATATGGTAGCTCTGTGTTAAATCATTTGAGAAACTGCCAAGCTGTTTTCCAAAGCAACTGCATCATTTTATGTTTCCACTAGTGATTTGTGAAGTTTGCAATTCCTCTGCATCCTTATCAACACTTGTTTTCCTTTTTAAAAAAAATTATAGCCAACCTACTGAGTATGAAGTGGTATCATGGTGTGATTTCATTATGATTTGCATTTTCCTAGTGACTAATGATGTAGAGTATCTTTTCATATTTTTCACGTGCTTATTGGCCATCTGTATAAATTCTTTTTTATTTTTTTTATTTTTGAGTTGGAGTCTCACTCTGTCGCCCAGCCTGGAGTGTGCCATGGCATGATCATGGCTATCACAGCCTCAACCTTCTGGGCTGGGGCGATCTTTCTGCCTCAGCCTCCCAAGTAGCTGGGACTACAGGTGCATATCACCATGTCTGGCAAATTTTTTTTTTTTTTAATTGTAGGGATAGGGTCTCGCCACATTGCCCAGGCTGGTCTGGAAATCCTGGGCTCAGGCATTTCTCTTGCCTTGGCCTCCCAGAGTGTTGGAATTACGGGTGTGAGCCACTGCACCCATCCTATCTGTATATAGTCTTTGGAGAAATGTATATTCAAAGACTTTGTCCATTTTTTAATTGAGCCATTTGTCTCTGTTGTTATTGCTGTAAGAGTTCTTTCTGTATTCTGTATACTAGATTCTTACCAGATTTATAATTTACAAATATTTTGTATTTTCTTCCCATCTGTGAGTTGTCTTCTCTCTTTCTTGAAAGTGACTTTGGATGCATAAAAGTTTTTAATTTTGATGAAATTCTGTTTATCTAATTTTTCTTTTGTTGCTTGTATTTTTGGTGTCATAGTTAAGAATTCATTGCCAAATTCAAGTGCATGAAGGCTTATACCTATGTCTTGTTCTAAAAATTTTATAGTTTTAGCTCTTACATTAGGCCTCTGATTCACTTTGAGTAAATTTTTATATATGATGAGAGGTATGGACTTGGTTTATTATCATCTCTGTCATCTCTTAGGTATATTTTATTTATTTGTTTGTGTATCCTTATGCCAATAGGTTGAGTATCCTTTATCCAAAATGCTTGGGACCGGAAGTATTTTGGATTTTGAAATATTTGCATTATACTTCCCAGTTGAGCAACCTAGTTTGAAAATCTGAAATGCTCCAGTGAGCATTTCCTTTGAGCATCATGTCAGCAGTCCTAACATTTCAAATTTTGGAACCTTTTGGATTTCAAATTTTCAGAGTTAGGATCTTCAACCTGTATTACACTGTAAATGATTACTGTTGCTTTTGATAAGTTTTGCAGTTGGGCGTATGTGTCTCTTTTGTTCTTCTTTTTCAAGATTATTTTGGCTATTCTGCATTCTTTATAATTCCATATTAATTTTAGAAGTAGCTTTTCAGTTTTCAGATTGTTCAAGTTTTCAGAATGTTCAAGTACAGAAATACAATTGAATTTTTTTTTTTTTTGAGTAGGAATCTCACTCTGTCTCTGAGGCTGGAACGCGATGGCATGTTTTTGGCCACCACAGCCTCGACCTGCTGGGCTCAGGTGATCCTTCTGCCTCAGCCTTCCAAGTAGCTGGAGCCACAGATGCGTGCTCCCATGCCTGGCTAATTTTTTGAGTTTTTCTGTTGAGATGAGGTCTCGCCAAATTACTCAGGCTGGTCTTGAGCCCCTGGACTCGGGCAATCCTCTCACCTCAGCCTACCAAAGTGCTGGGATTGCAGGCATGAGCCATCACACCCAGTGAAATTGATTTTTTTTTTTTTGAGTTGGAGTCTCACTCCTTCGTCCAGACTGGAGTGCAGTGGCACGCACGCTCGTGGCCACCCCAGCGTCAATCTGCTGGACTCCGGCTATCTGTCTGCCTCAGCCTTCTAAGTAGCCGGAACTACAGGTATGCGCTACCATGCCCAGCTATTTTTTATTTTATTGTAGAGATGAGGTCTCGCCAAGTTGCCCAGGCTGGTCTCGAACCCACGGGCTCTGGCAATCCACTCGCCTTGGCCTCCAAAAGTGCTGGGATTACTGGCTGAGCCACCAAGCCCGGCAACAATTGATTTTTTAATGTATCTTATATCTTCCAACCTTGATGAATTATTAGTTTTAATCTTTTTAAAGTGGGTTTCTGCCAGGCACAGTGGTTCACATCTGTAATCTCAGCACTTTGGGAGACTAAAGAGGAAGGACTGCATGATCCCAGGCGTTTGAGACCAGCCTGAACAATATAGCAAAACCTTGTCTATACAAAAAAATCAAAAAATTAGCTGGGCATAGTGGCATATGCCAGCTATGAAGTCCCAGCTACTTGGGAGGCTGAGAAGTGTAGAGAGGACTTAATGTCCTGAAAGTCAAGTGTGGTATCCAACTACCAAGGTAGTTCCCAATGATCCCTGCCTTCTGATTTTCATACTCTGGCATAGTAACTTCCAATAATGCACCAGGTATGCTCTGTGCGATCAGTAGAATAGATGGTAGAAATCATAGTATATTATGTCTAAGATTAAGAAGTTATACATTTTAAGATATCACAGCTTCCATCTTAGTCACTCTCTGTGGGGAAAACCCGCTGCTATGGAGAGGATCACATGGGAGAGGAGCAGAAGTCTCTCTATAGTCAATGGCCATGTGAGTAAGCCATCTTACAGGCAGGGACTACATCCCCTAGCCCATGACTTGATTGCAATCTTATGAGACACCCTAGTCAGTAAAGGTGGGGAAGAAATAAATTCTGGGGAACATTTTAAAGGTCACGTCCTCTGGATTTGCTGATGGGTTGGATATAGTGTGTGAAAGAGAGAGATCAAGGATGACTCCAAGGTTTTTGGCAAAAAGATTAGAAAGATAGGATGCCATTAGAGATGGGAGGATTCTGTAAAGAATAGTTTTGGGAAACATGTTACAGTTGGCTTTTATTTTATACACTAAGAGTTGGAAATTTGATATAAAAGTCTGGAAATTAGGGGAGAGGTTTAGAGGTCTGGAGATAGAAATTTAGGTGTCATCAACCTATAGCTGGAATTTTAAGCTGTGAGATTAGATGAGAGGGAATATAGATACAGAAAAGATTTGTTCCCCTCTTTGTAATGACTCAGTTCTTTAGTTCTCAGCTTAAATGTTTATCAAGCAAAGATCTTCCTTGACTTGAACCAAAATACATTACTCTGCTAAATGTTCCCATCCCTGACCTTGTACATCTTTGAGTTTTTAGAGCCCATTGGGTCTGCCACGTGGTAGGCACCTGGTAAAAAATTAATGGCTAAATGACAGAACTCTGTAGAAGTCATTCATTTTTTATATGCATTTTAGCGATCTCCCATCCTGATGTACAAACCATAGAGCACATATGCTGTTTGATGCTTTAAGAATCCTGTTTTCCTTCAAGGGAAGTGTGAGAAACTGAGCAAGCAGCAGCTATTCCAAACCATATAGAACTGAGGAATGTTTATAATCTCTCTCATATCTAGCTTTCTTAACTTTTCTGTTTTATTTTATTTTGGGGTTTTTTTTGTTATTGTTTTGTTTTTAGGGATGGGATCTTACTCTGTTGCCCAGGCTGGAGTGCAGTAACTATTCACAGGCATAATCATAGCTCACTGAAGCATCAAACTCCTGGGCTCAAGCAAACCTCTTGCCTCAGCCTCCTGAGTAGCTGGAACTACAGGCACATGCCACAATGTGCTTTTCTGAAGAAGTCTTGGCATCCTCCATCCCAAGCAATTTTACCTTCTGATTGTTCACACTCTCCAATGCATGGTCTCCTCTAGTCCTGAAATTTCATACAAAAAAAGGGTGGTTATAACTGCTTAGGAACCAAAGAAATGAATGTTCTCTGAAGGCCTGAGCTTTTGTGCAGCTGCCTCTGACAACTGAAGTGCCTCAAGGAAGTTCTTGGGTTTGTGTTACCAAGGAACTAGTTAGAAGTTAGAAATGCAGATTCTTAGGGCCTGGCAATCCTTATTTTAACAAGCCTTCAGGGTAATTGAGATATAAGATACAATTTTTAAAGGCCTTCTCAGAAAGTGGGAATCTTTTTTTTTTTGAGTCAGGGTCTCACTTTGTCACCCAGGCTTGAGTGCTGTGGCACGATCACAGGAGATAATACCTCCTGAGCCCAAGAAATCCTGCCTCAGCTTCCCGGGTAGCTGAGACTATAAGCGCATGCTACCATGCCCAGCACCATTTTTTCTGACAATATTCTTCATAAGATAATAAGGTCTTGCTATGATGCCCAGGCTGTCTCAAACTCCTGGGCTCAAACAATCCTCCTGCCTTGGCCTCCCAAACTGCTGGAATTATAGGCATGAGCCTCTGTGCATCCAGTCAGAAAGTGGAATTCTTTTTTGACCTGATCAGTTTTACTTTTTTTTTTTAACATAAGCAAGTGCAGAGTTTACCTGATACTTTGAGTACCTTTACTCATGACAGCTCTCTTGAGTCCTAGAGTTTATTCCTTTTCTCAGGGTGTCAGCTGCTTACCTTGTCTCATTCAGACAGCTTTCAAAATGCAGTTTTCTTCTTGATGTCTACATGAGGTGAAATTTCTTCTTCTTTTTTTTTTTTTACTCATTATGGCTTTTAAAAAATAACTTAAAAGCTGGGCTCGGTGGCTCAACCTGTAATCCCGCACCTTGGGAGGCTGAGGTGAGTGGATTGCCTGAGCCCAGGGGTTCGAGACCCACCTGGGCAACTTGGCGAGACCTCATCACTACAATAAATCAAAAAATTAGCCGGGCGTGGTAGCGCACGCCTGTAATTCCAGCTACTTGGAAGGCTGAGGTGGAAGGATCGCCAGAGCCCAGCAGGTTGAGGCTGTGGTGGCCGGGAATGGGCCACTGCACTCCAGTCTGGGCGACAGAGTAAGACTCCGACTCAAATAAAAATAACTTAAAATGAAGGTCTAAGCCGGGCTCGGTGGCTCAGCCTATAATCCTGCGCCTTTGGGAGGCTGAGGTGAGTGGATTGCCTGAGCTCGCAGGTTCGAGAC
>NW_007258386.1:603906-611754 GCF_000164805.1 Carlito syrichta | reverse complement strand
CAGGCGAGACCTCATCTCTACAATAAATAAAAAAAAAATTAGCTGGGCATGGTAGCATGCGCCTGTAGTTCCAGCTACTTGGAAGGCTGAGGCGGAAGGATTGCCGGGAGCCCTGCAAGTCAAGGCTGTGGTGGCCGGGAGCGGCCACTGCACTCCAGTCTGGGTGACAGAGTGAGACTCCAACTCAAACAAAAAAAAAAAAATGAAGGTCTATTATGTAAATATATGTTGAAATTTTGGTTTTCTGTATACTTTCACCTCTTACGGTATTTTACAGTTGCACATTAGTTGCCTTTTAAGTTTTATATAATTGTTGGGTACTAAATTTTGATAATCAAATTATACAGATGAGGTTATATATTATTAACTTATAACAAGCACATTAGTGAATATTTATTGATTCTCTACTGTGTGTAGTCACATGATCTGAACTTACTTAACTTAATGTTGCTAACACCCATGTAACTAATCAATATTCTTCATAAGATAATAAGAAATGTTAATCTTTCTAGTTGTATTCACTGGGAATGAGTTTTGGATTTCTTCTTTATTCCAGATCCCTTTAAGATGTACCATGATGATGGCCTGGCAGATATGGTCTTTTTCTCCAGTGGAGCAACTGATACTTCAGCATTTACAGGACAGAATGATCCCCTGACAGACTCTTATGGTATGGCATCTCCAACTGGATTTATTCTATAGAGAAGGAAAGAAATGTTTTCTTTCTACTCATCTTAGATTAATTGGCTAGGGCCTCTGTAACAAAAGATAGATTAAACTCAAGTTTAGCATGTGTATTAATGAGTAATACATTCAGGTACCTAGGGAATGAGAAATTCTCTAAGAAGTGGTTTTAGAAGTGCAGTTTTATATAGCATCTTTGACAAAGAAGGATACATTTTTCTGAGAAGTGACAAGATAAAGGAAAAAGATTTTGAATCTCTGAGGACTGCAAATTGTGGGAGGAACATTAATAGTAGATAAAGACTGGGGTCAAGCTTGTTATGTAGATTCCTTGTGGTGCCATTTCCAGGCTAATAATGGCCATCAGCTCAAAAATAATTCTTTTGCCAAAGTGGCGTATTTTGGGTTTACATATTCTGATCTTTTATTTTTCTTTTTGGAAGGAAGGGAAAGAGAGGGAGAGAGGACAGGGCAGGCAGAGAGAGAAAGTTCTGATCTCTTTTAATTTCTTAACTCCAGACAATCATTGGGGCCTTTCACCTGTCACCTTTGGAGTTAACCACTAAGTAAAGTCAGATTTAGGAGCTCTGGCTCTGATAAGGCTGTCTGGATTAATCGAAGGAGAAAATTTTCAGTTGGGCTGTTCAGGAACTACTACTGACCTCCCCTCATAGAAACTTGAGTCCTATAGGGTCAAATTCTGTGTCCGTTTTTTAATCGATCATGCCTTGGGCAAGTTATTTCCTCCCTAAACTTTGGTCTCTGTATCTATAAAATGGAGACAGCACTAGTTCCTACCATAAAGATCTGGTGATAATTAAATAAAATTATGTAACATACTTAGCTTAGTGTCTGGTGCACAGTAAACATTAAACAGATCATACTTATCCATAAATAGTAGTAGCCCTATTTCTGATTTGTATAGCTTTTAACATGAAAATGACCAGGATACCCATCATTAATAAGTCCCACTTCAACAGTGTTTATAATTTTGTGTTTGTAAAGATCCTTGCTAATGATATCTTTCATTTATGCTTTTCCTTGGACTGAAGATCTCTTGGAATAAGGATGTTAAATGAGTTGACTGTTGATGCTCTTCATCTGATCTCCTGATAATTTGATGTTGGCTTTGACTTCTTTCTGCTCACTAGCTAGTCACCTGGTTGTATTAACCATTTCCTTATAGCATCTTCTCTTCTATTTCTTCTGCTTTTCCCCAGCATTAGCCCTTATCTCTTTGTATCTAGACCACTTCAGAATCTCCTAATCAGGCTTCTGCTCCCTTTTCTAATCCATTCTGAATATACCTGCTATATTGATCATTCTGAATTCCTATTCTGTTTTGTTTTTGTTTTTGTTTTTGTTTTTTGCATTGGAGTCTCACTCTGTCACCCAGACTGGAGTGCAGTGGCCGCTTCTGGCCACTGCAGCCTCAACCTACTGTGCTCCGGCGATCCTTCCGCCTCAGTCTTCCGAGTAGCCAGAATTACAGGCACGCGCTACCACGCCCGGCTAATTTTTATTTTTATTGTAGAGATGAGGTCTCACCAAGTTGCCCAGGTGGGTCTCGAACCCATGGGCTCAGGCAATCCACTCAACTCAGCCTCCCAAGGCGCGGGATTACAGGCTGAGCCATGGAGCCTAGCCCTATTCTGTTTTGATCTTCTAATTTTTATGATTAAGACCATACGTATTTTTTTCTCTTTACATCTAAATTTATCTGTCTTCCTTTCAAAATCCTTTTTCCATTGTTTATTCTAATCTTGTTTTCTCTCTCTCGCTCTGATATGCAAGATCTATTTAAATCAAACTGATCTCATAGTTCCAGAAACATTCTTGTCCTGTTGGCATCTTTATGCTTTTCTTTGCTCAGAGTTTTCTTTATCCTTGAAATTGACTGCCCCCTTCTTTGTTTCTGCTCTTGCTTCTACTCCAAAGTCTTCTGTGATTGTTCTGGTCTTCATGGTTATTTTGGAATTCCTCAGCACTTAGTCCATCCTATACAGTATGCGTTATTTGATATATGTTGATCTTGCTTCTCTACCTAGATTGTGATAATCTTGATGGCAAAAACCATGTGATATCGAATCTCCTATTATATCTGGCATAGGACAGCATAATAATAATTGTCTTACATTTATCCAGTCCTTAATAATTTACAAAGTATTTTCATAAAACTGTCTTCTGATGTTGAAAAGGGAGGTATTAATCTTATTTTACAAAAGAAGAAATTAAGGCTTTCAATTCCTTACTATACACTATACTACATTGGTTGTGGTGTTGAAGCTAGAGTTCAATCTCTGGTATTTGACTCTTATAGTATTCTGTAGAAGGTAGCCAGTAAGTGTTGATTAATAGCACTACCAGGATATAGTGATACTATATTGTCTGTTAACAGTTCGCCCAAACCTGAAGAATGTCAACAATGTCCTTTAAAACTTTCTTATTTTGTTTTATTGGTCTATGTCTTTATGGCAATATATGCAGCTGATTTTAAATGTCAAATGCTTTTTTCCCCCCAGTTTCAAAAATGTGTTTGTGTTTCGATATTAGGTATGCCTCCCTATGACACATTTGCTCCTGCGGCTGTTATGTATCAGGGATGGTCTTTGGAAGACCCCAACTCTCCATACTCAGAGTCTTTTGTCTCCCCAGAGGCCATTACAGAACCTCTCCAGCTGACAGCAGGTAAATTATTAAAACCCCCTTTATCAGTTAGTATTCGCACTATTAATAAAAGTATAAATCAGATGTATTGTTTAGCAGCTTTCATCAGGTAAAGATAACAGTTTCAGAGCTATCACTAATATCTTTATTTATGTATATTAGTGAGGTCATAACTGGAGGAACAAAACCATAGTTGAAATACAGGACTTGGGGTTAATGGGCAAAGAAGATTTTATTTATTTATTTATTTATTTTTGAGTCAGAGTCTCACTCTGTTGCCCAGGCTGGAGTGCAGTGGCATGCTCATAGCCACCACAGTCTGCACCTACTGTGCTCAGGTGATCCTTCTGCCTCAGTCTTCCAAGTAGCTGGAACCATAGGCGCATGCCACCGTGCCTGGCTAATTTTTTCTTTCTTTCTTTTTTTTTAACTTATTGTAGAGACAAGGTCTCGCCAAGTGGCCCAGGCTGATCTCGAACCTCTGGGCTCAGGCAGTCCTCTCTCCTCTGCCTCCCAACGTGCTGGGATTGCAGGTATGAGCCACTGCGCCCAGTAGAAAATTTTATTTTAATTCAGTATAGATTTAGAACTCTGAATTTTGTTTTGTTTGAGTCAGAGTCTCACTCTGTCACACAGGCTGGAGTACAGTGGCTCGCTCATAGCCACCGCAACCTCAACTTGCTGGGCTCAGATGATCCTTCTGCCTCTGCCTTCCAAGTAGCTGGAACTATAGGCATGCACCACCACACCCTGCTAATTTTTTGATTTATTGTAGTGACAAGGTCTCACCAAGTTGCTGAGGCTTGCAGTCCTTGTTTCTGCCTCCCAAAGTGTTGGGATTACCAGCGTGGGCCACCGCACCTGTTTTTCTTTTTATTTATTTATTTATTTGTTTGTTTTTTTAAATATGTGAGGTACAATTCAGGTTAAGTATACAAATGGTCATTGTAGAGGTAAAGTTTGGGCCTCGCCTTGGTTCCCTCTTCACCTGGTTTGAGATCAGGTACCTTTATTAATAAGGTGTGCCCCCCACCCCCACCCCCCGGGAAGTTTCCCACTACTGCCAATCCCTTTCTTATAGTATTATGAAAATTTGAGAGTTTTTTTGATAGAAAAGATGACTGACCTGCATTTCCACAGGTTCCCTTTATTAGAAAGGTACTCATTCTGTACCTATGTTATTTTTTTAAGCTTATGTTTTCTCTCTCTTTTGCCTTTCCTCCTTTGCTACTTGTCCTCGCAGTGTCTCCTATCTTATTTTTTTAAGGGTTGGGACTGTCAAAGAGTAGGCAGGATACGTGAACTTGACAGCTTCTTAGTTATGTAAAGAGCCTTATGGTCACAAAAGTCAAATACTCCTGTGCCCTAAGAAAGTAAGTTTTGAATGCAGACATATGAGAAGACAGTGATGGGTCCTAAATGTCCAACTTATTTTTCTTAGATCTGGCCAAGGAAGTCGACATTACATCAGAAGAAGAGGGGCCACCAACACAAACATCGGAAATAATGATGGGATTGAAGACTACTGACATGGTACCATCTAGAGAAACAGAGGTGGCCCTCACCAAGGACATGGCACCAGCCACCAAAATAGACACGGCATTAGCTGAAGTTATGGAGCCATTCACCAAATTCGATGTGACACTGGAAAAGGACATGCAGCCATCCATGGAATCAGATAAGTCCCTAGTCAAGGACACAGTACTACCCACAGAAACAGAGTTGGCCCCAGTTAAGGATGCCACATGGCCCATAGAAACAGATGTGTCTTCAGCCAAGAATGTGGTCCTACCTATAGAAACAGAGGTAGCACCATCCAAAGATGTGACACTGTTCAATGAAACAGAGAAGGTATCACCTATAAAAATGGTGTTGGCCACACCTGAGGACATGGTGCCACCTAAAGAAAGAGAGATAGCTGCACCCAAGGGTGTGGTATCACTCTCAGAAATAGAGATGGCACTGAGTAAGGACATTGTATCATCCACAGAAATATCCTCAGCCAAGGAGGTGGCCCTGTCCTCGAAGACAGAGGTAGTCCAGGCCAGGGACATGACACTGCTTCCAGAAGCAGAGGTGACCCCAATCAAAGACATGGCTCAACTCCCAGAAACAGGAATGATCCTAGGCAAGGATATGGCTCTGTCCGCAGAAAAAGAGGTGGCCTTGTTCAAGGACATGACTCCACCCTCAGAAACAGAAATGACTCTGAGCAAGGATGTGCCTCCATCCCCCAAAACAGAGATGACCCAGGCCAAGGATGCAACTTCACCCCCACAAACAGAAGTAGCCCCCATCAAGGACATATGTCTGCCTCCAACAGAGGTGGCCCTGGCTAAGGATATGGCTCTGCTTCCTGGAAACGAGGTGACCCCCATCAACAGTGTGACTCCAGCCAAGGATGTTGCACCACGCTCAGAAACAGTGGTGGCACCAGTACCAGTTAAAGACATGAAAATTGCACAGACACAGAAAGGAATAAGTGATGATTCCCATTTAGAATCGCCCCAGGATGAGAAGCAGTCAGCTGCATCTGCTTTCACTATTTCACCAGGTATGAGCTTATTGGTTACTCATAGTATTTCTGTTCACCAACGTGTAGTCTCCAGAAAACTAAGTATACTAATATAACATATAAGTATATTACCTTATATATTGCCTTATATTACCTGGCATGATGTTTGGCAATATATAAGGTAATATACTTTGCAACTTTATTCATATTCCTACTCTCCTGGACAACTCTTTCTCACCTTTACCCCCTCTATCCTCCAACACCTTGTCTATCCTCATTCTCTGTGGATGTTCCTGTTTTTCTTCTAGATAATTGATGCAGTAAAATGGAACATCCACAAACTCCCATTACCTTATCTGCCCAACTACTTCTGTCTGTGTCCGTAGTCTCTGCCTTCTTTCCTGTTTTAATGTAAACTATTCCTGCTCCTGATTAAGGCCAGCCTCTCCTCCCATTTTATAGTCGATCCCATTTCCTCTTTCCTTCTTAGGTATATTGCCCCACTTTTTCTCCCTTTTTTGCTTCTCACCAATTTAATTTCTTTCCAGTGGATCATTCCCACCAACTTATAAACATTTGTTATTTTTTTTCCTCATCTTTGTTTTTGTTTTTGCTTTTTTTATAATCAATATTTTTTATTATGATATTGTGGGGTACAGTTAAGGGTTAGGTATACAAATACGCTTCATTCAAGCACCCTTGTTGATAAGAGGTGTTTCCCCATCCCCAGAAACATATTTACTACCGTTAATCCCATCTCTCCCCCCCCTGCATAGTTTCCCACCACTGTCAGTCATTTTCTTATAGTAGTACGTTGGATATTCAAGGTCCACTATGAGTGAGAACATATGATACTCAGATCTTTCCTCATCTTTAAAACAAAACAAAACTGTCTAAAATCTACCTTCCAGTTACTACTCCACTTCTCTGCTGCCTCTTATAGGAGAATTTCTCAAAAACTATTTTCATCTCTAATTTTCGTCAGCTGGGAAAATAGCTGAAGTAGTGCTTCTCTGAAACTTGTATGGTTTTTATTATTATCTTTAGAACCATTCACAAGCACAGACCAAAAGTTCAACTTGCCAACAGATGAAGCTTCTGTGTTAGAAAAACTGGAGCAAAAGAAACCATTCAGCAGTCAGCCTTCTGAACTTTTTTCAGAGACCTCAGGTAAGTTAAACAAAATAGACTCTTGGAAACAACTTCAATTAGGAGCGATGGAGTGAGGATGGTGGACATTGTCTCTAGTTCCCTGGTTATATGGTGGTAATCCGCAGCATAATTTATCAAGTCAGTTTTCTTTCTTAGAGCTTTAATATTCTTTGAAATCAATTCATTGAATCATATTTGACAGGAGCTGGCATAGGCCTACTCTTAGAGACTCTTTCCATCTTGGATACATATTGTTTTGACTTGAAGGCAGGAGGTTGGACCACACAACCTAATGAAACTTGTCCAAATGCGCTCATCCTAATTGTTGAAATGCATTAACCTACTTGTGTATATTTCTCTGTCTTTTGGGAAGTACCTTTAGGAGCCAAAGTTGAAATTTAACACATTTGTCTTTCAAAGTAGTATACTCCACTTCTGGAATAATGAGAATTTTTCTCTGACCAAAATGTGAATTTAGATGGGTTTATTGTTTTGTTTTTGTTTTTTTGAAGTGGTATAAGTCTGGCCTTCTGGTGTAGTTCTCAGAATCAATCTGGTGTAGTTCTCAGAATCAATCAGTAATAGTATATTGGTGACTGACTCTTATAATTGTAAATTCTGTCCAAAATCATGTATATTTAATTCAAGCAATTAATAAATGTTACCAAAGAGAGACAGCACTGATATGACAAGTATAAATCAGATGAGATTTATAGGCAGTAAGTGCTTATTATAGAAATTAGATTTGAGCCGGGCTCGGTGGCTCAGCCTGTAATCCCACGCTTTGGGAGGCTGAGGTGAGTGGATGGCCTGAGCCCGCGGGTTCGAGA
>NW_007258386.1:597445-603806 GCF_000164805.1 Carlito syrichta | reverse complement strand
GCCCTCCAGTCTGGGTTACAGAGTGAGACTCCAACTCAAAAAAAAAAAAATTAGATTTGAAATATATTTTATTTTAAAATTTAACCTTGTAACTTCTGAAATGAAATATTTCAAATATTTAATAAATATGTGTGAGAAAAACTCTACCTTACCTTAAGTTGATGATCTTTGTTAAATATTTGCTAACCCCAGTTAAGAGTTAGAAATGTGTTAGACAAAAACTGTTTTCCTAAACAAATTCCAGGTAGTATGCGGATTGTGTAGCCTACTTAAATGGTGTTTTTTTTTCTTAAGAAACAATAACAAGGAGTTTTTTGTTTGAAATTTTAGCCAACTTCATGTATTGCGGTACCACTCCCACACAAGCCAAACAAGTTTGCAGACCCAGTGACCGCAGGTCAGCCCGACCCAAGCCTTCCAGGGTCCCTCCTGAGCTGCTGGAAGGCTCTCCTCCATGGAAGACTCTTGATCACAGGCTGAGCCACTGCTCTTTGTCTGAGTTGGGTTGGGTCTCTGGTTCATCTTCCTGTGGTGAGCCTGGGAGCCAAAGGAAAAATGTTCATGTTGACTCACTTGAACCTCAGAGGGATCTTGGCAGGGAGGCCTGGGATATAGAAAGCGTACCGATGATGAAGAAAAAGAAGAAGAAACCAAAGCAAAAGAGATATTCTCAACCCCGAGCTGGAGGACCTTGGGATGATGACAATGTAGGTGAGCCTAAAGGTCATCCCTTTGCAGCTGACTCACAAAAATCAGGTGTTCTTCCCAGCCAGTCTACTACCATGGGTGCAGAATATGGACTTGTATCCAGAGAAAACTTGAAAAGGGAAGGTGTGGTTAACTCCAAAGCGGCCAAACCAGTAGCTGAGAACTTTGTCTCAGAAAACCTCAGAATTCCTTTGTATCCTTCAGAAGAACCCACCAAAACAGCAGTAAATTCTCAGTCCAAGCTGAGAAGGGAGGAAGAAGGGAAAGGTAACAAGTCAGTGCCACAAACCCAAGACAATAAATTGCTGAAGCAAGATGAATACAAACCACAGCCTGCACCTCACCTGAAGACTTCCATGGATAAAAGCCAGCCAGTAGACTCTCTCGGTCTGAAAGGACCCCTGACAGAAGTTTCTGTACACAAAGTAGAAACTCCTTTGGACATCACACCCAAAGAGAGTTGCTCTCCTTTCTTGGACCAAGAAGTTATGGGTGGTATTTCAAATCCTACAGCAGCAAAAGAACTACCCAATTTGATACCCACTTTGTTAGCAAGTAACCCATTAGAAAGTAGTCTGAAAGAAGGGAATGATGAAAATATAATGTCCCAACTGCAGAATGTGAAACAGAAAGAGCTTCCTGAAGAGGATAAAGAACTAAAAAAAGAAGTTTTTCCCAAGCTAAAACAAGAGATCAGCATCTTTGCTTCTGATCAATTGCAGGGCCAGGAGTTAGTGCAGGCCCCTGGACTGGAGAATGAGCCATTTAAGAGAATGGCAGGTGATGGCAAAAGCAGGAAGGGAAAGGGAAGTAATGGGAAAATGAGAGCAAATTCTGGGAAAGTAAGAGCAAGATCTGAGCTACCATTTCTTCTGGACAGCCAAAAAGGTGAAAGGGATGTTCTTGTATCCAGTGAGTCAGTCCCTAAAACCGAAGGAATGACAACCCAGGATAAGAGTGAGGAGCTGGGGCTAGATTCTTCAAAGCAACCAGAGACCATGGCTGATCTTGCTAAGGTAGTGGTGATAAGGGAACCTAAGGAGACCACTCATCCTAGGGTGGCAAACACCTTGCAGACGTTGATTCCTTTGGAAAATGGCTCATTTATGACTCAGACTTCTGGTGTTAGGACAGAAACAAGAGCTGTAACCAAAGATACGGGTGTCAGTAACCAGAGCAGGGAAGGAAAGTGTCCTTGGATGGATCATGAGGCAGCTCCTTGGGTTTCTGAAAAGCCTAAAAAGAGAGGCAATGAAGGCAAAAACAAAAAGTTTAAAAATAATTATTCCACACAGTCTGCTAAAATGGAGAGGAGGGAAGAAATCCTCAACTTACCTTTTGTAGGGAAGGATGGAGCTGCTGGTAGTATTCCCCATAAAAGGAGGGAATTAGGACTTGTTTTCCCAAAAATGCATGCTACATCAGATATACCCACAGTGGAAGTAGTTGACCAAAACGGTGGAAATGCTGAGGTTAATTCTGTTGAGCTTAGGACTCCTGGGGGAGACAAAACAAACACAGTCAAGGCTTCTGCTGATATTGAACCAGCTGCCAAGGTGACAGATGTGAGCCACCAAGACCAAATCCAGGGGGCAGGATTTGTTCCTTCAGTACTTTCTGAGGAGAATAAGGCAGATGCAGCCAAGGGACACACTGCAGTAACTGACAAACCAAATAAAAGGAGTAATGATGGAAAAAGTAAAAAGGTTAAAAATAGTTCTCCCGAGAAGCACATTCTGGAGAATAAGATGGATGTAACAAAAATACATGTTCCCATGGAAACCACAGGGGACCACAGAATTGAAGGAATGGGCTATATGGACGAAAATAGAAATATTACATTTACCTGTCCCAGAACACCACCAGAGCTGATGAATAAGTCAGCTCCTCTAGAGGATCTGGAATCAGTCGTCTGTGAAAAACCGCCTACTCCAACTCCTACTCCTCAAGTAGTAAAGGAAGGTGATTCCTATCCAGACACCTTGGCAAAAAGTGGGCAAGAGATAGCCCCTGACCAGATTTCCAAATCATTGGTGGTAGATAGTGGCAACAAAGATGGAGTTCCAGGTCAAGAAAGACCCAAGGCTCCCTCTACTGTTGTGTCCTCTACCAGCACAGGAGGAGTTGCTCTGCCTTTTACAGCAGCCACAGAAACAGTTAACAGTCATGGAGGTCACTGCCTTAAGAATAAAGGTGAACTTGCTGACTCCGTGAAAAATGAAGCAGGGATCGATGAAGGGCTTGGGGTAGGAGAATCTGAGTCAGTGCACAGTGGTGCGTGTAAGCATTCAGTAGAAAAAGGCACAGAGCTAGCTAAAGGACACCTTCTTCCTGAAGTGCCAGTAGACCAGAGCTCTCCAGGAGAGGTCAGAGTCCTAGAAGCATATGCAGATAGGGCAAAAAAAGAAACTGAGGGAGGTTCTGTTCCAGTTCAGATTCCTGACTTATTGGGAGACAAAGTACAAAAGCCCAGTTTCTGCGAGGGCCAAAATGGTAAAGATAGAGATTCCAAGGGTCCAGATAGTTTGACTAAGGAGATGGATCTGACTCTTTTGCCTCCAGAAAGTGAAAAGGATAAATTGAAAGAAATTAGTCTGCCTTGTAAAAACACAGAATTGAAATGCGTTTCCTTGTCAACACCAGAACTCCAGTCAGACTTCTTACATAACAAAGTTGAAGCTCCTTCTTCAGGGGTGGTAGATAAGTTAGCAATGACGGCTTCCAAGGGTCTTCAACTCCCAGAACTCAAAGATAAGATCTTAGAGGCACCTCAGAAAATGACAGAAAAATCTGAAGCAAAGACACTGGGAGAAGAGAAAAAGGAAGATAGAAGCAGAGTGACAGAACCAATGAAAGGCTACATGAGACCTACCAAATCACGAGGACTTACCCCACTTTTACCAAAGTCTGCAGTTCAAGAACGGGAGAGAGCCAAGCAACTGAAGTCCAGTGGTATGAACCTGCCATGGGGAAATATGTGTGTTCGTGGCTTTTGAGTTGGCATCAAAAAGACAAAGAGCTTGTGCCTTGTTTCCATTCAGACTCTAATCGTCCTTGTTAATCATTGGTTTGTTGGCATGAAAACCTATAACTGCTACTTGTGCAATTTCTGCAGCCAAGGCATGCGTTGTATCCAGCTTGAGGAGGCTGGTGACTTGGTTGCATAACTTTTTACCTAACACTGAACCTTGAGTTTTAGGGGGAGATGAATCCTAACTTTGTAAAATTTGTGCCTCCTGTGTATAAAATTTACACTAAATTTTAATTCCTTTTTTTTTTTTTTTTTTTTTACTAATTTTTGAATAGGCAATACATTCACAGGTACAAAGGAGCATATAGCAAAATGCAAGTCTACCTTTCTCCATTAAGTATTCACAGGAGGAAAGAAAATATTTCATGTCTAGCTGTGTGAAATTTTTTTTCAGCATATATATAGTTTGTGCTGGTGGGACTAAATATCCTAATTGCTTTTAGATTAAATGACATCAGTTCACCTTCTTATGAGGAAATGGTTGTTACTTATATCCACTGACTCACAGTTGCATGTGGGTTATAGTTTTGAGCATACTCTGTGTTCATGAAACATAGTCCATAAAACTACAAATTTTGGGTTCCTCATAATTTTACCCTTTTTATCTATATTCAGTCAAGTAATGGGCAAGAGATTGAGAAAATTATTTAAGATTTAGAAATGGTAACCTTACCTCCTTCCCTGGAAAGTACATTTAATTATGGCTTCCTTGAACCTAACCTTCAAAAAATATTTCCTTGCTTTTGAGGCTTTTCACAGCCTACGAGTGATGCTATTTCTTTTCTTTTTTTCTTTTTTTTTTTTTATAATTTACTGTAGAAACAAGGTCTCGCCAAGTTGCCCAGGCTGGTCTCAAACCCTGGACTCAGGTAGTCCTTGCCTCGGCCTCCCAAAGTGCTGGGATTACAGGTGTGAGCCACTGCACCTGGCATGGTGCTATTTTTTAATCACTATTTACCAGCTTGCATGATGTGGCTACTAACTCCAGAAGTTAAAAATCACCCATTGGTCTTACTAGCCAGTTGGCTTTTGAAGAGGTTCACCGAGGGATTGTGTTTTGCATGGTATGGACTTGTTCTTTTGGGTAAAGGTTGTGCTGTGCATGAATTTGTACCCAGTAAGTCATACTTGCTGTGTAAGTAAAGAAATGCTAAGGGTTGTTATGTGCTTAAGATATTCTTATCCTTTCTGTTTTTGTCTTCCTTCTATTAGCTACCCTATTACCAAGGCAGAAAATGAAGTAGTATGTAGAGGGTTTTCCAGCATTCCATCCAGTTCTTGAGTTTTGGTTTCCAAACTAGTTCTTTGGTTTCAGCAGTGATCAAAGGTTAACATATAGATTCAGTGAAATTCTGCCGTCTCTTTTTGCTCTATATTTCCAAAGAAAATGCAGAAAGAGGGTTTGTTCTTCTTGAGGAAACAAGACAGGTGCTGTAGAGCTTTTGGGGCCCTGCCTTGGTCAGGCCAGGCTCAGAGACTGTGTGTTAGCCAGTGGCCTTGTGGAGTGACTATGGGGAGGGTAGTGGATTTTGAATAAAATTTATTTTCTTCTGTAAATTCTATCACATCATTTCCCTAAGGACAATGTATACTTTTTCTAATAGTTAAAAAATTGTTTTTAATAATTTTTGAATAGGTTAACATTCACAGGGTACAAAGGAGTATACAGTAAAATGTAAGTCTGCCTTTCTCCATTAACTTCCTTCTGGTTTTCCTTCTCCAGAGGCAGCCAGTGTTAACAGATTCTTGCATATCCTTCCAGACACTTTATGTATAAAGAAGCAATGATATATATATGTCCTGATTTCATGTAAATTAGATATACACATACACATTGACATGTCTTTTTTTAAAAACTTTATTATTAGTATTTTTTGAGTTAGGTTCTCACTCTGTCACCTCCTGGGCTCAGGCAGTTCTCTCACTTCAGTCTTCCAAGTAGCTGGGAATACAGGCATGCACCACCACACCCAGCTAATTTTTTTGTTTGTTTGTTTTTTTGTAAAGATGAGGTCTTGCTATGTTGCCCAGGCTGGTCTTGAGCTCCTGAGCTCAAGCAGTCCTCCCACCTCAGCCTCCCAAAGTGCTGGGATTACAGGTATTAGCCACCATGCCTGGCAATTAAACTTAATTTATAAAGAGATTTTTATGAATCAGGACAAAGAAGGGACCCCATTCTCTTCTTTTTTCTTTAGCCAAGGGTTTCACTCTATCACCCAGGCTGGACTGCAGTGGCACAATCACAGCCTTGCCCTCCTGGATTGTAGTGGCTCACCACAACCTTGCCCTCCTGGACTCAGGTAGTCCTTCCTCTTCAGCCTCCTCAGTAGCTGGGACTACAGGCGTGTACCACCACACCTGGCTAATTTTTTGACTTTCTGTAGAGACGAGGTCTTGTTACATTGCCCAGGCTGGTCTTGAACTCCTGGACCCAAACAGTTTTCCCACCTTCACCTCTCAAAGTGCTGGGATCATAATCATGAGCCACTGCGCCCAGCACTCATTCTTAATAGCTGTATAGTACATATTTCACTGTATGGGTATACCCTAATGTATCATAGTACTTCTTTATTGATGAGCATTTAGTGTTTTCCAACTTTTTTCTTTTTTTTTTTTTTTTTT
>NW_007258386.1:590582-597425 GCF_000164805.1 Carlito syrichta | reverse complement strand
GTCTCACACGCCCAGACTGGAGTGCAGTGGCCGCTCCCAGCCACTGCAGCCTTGACCTGCTGGGCTCCAGCGATCCTTCCGCCTCAGCCTTCCGAGTAGGCATGCGCTACCACACCTGGCTCATTTTTTTTTAAATTTATTGTAGAGACGAGGTCTCGCCAAGTTGCCCAGGTGGGTCTTGAACCCACGGGCTCCGGCAATCCACTTGCCTTGGCCTCCCAAAATGCTGAAATTACAGACTGAGCCACCGAGCCCGGCCCCAACTTTTTTCTATTAGAAACTAGGTACATAAACTATAGTTATATTTATACAATGTCATATTCATGTAAGTACATGTGTATACTAAAAAGGGATTCCAGAGTAGACTCTGGTTTGAAGAATGTGCATTTGTAATTTTGATGGGTGTTTCCAAGTTGCTCCCTATAGGGCCACACATGTTCCAGAGATACACTCCCATCCTGGTTACCCTCCAAATTTGCATAGGCAAAGGGTGCAATTCCCCTGCCCTTTCTCCATTAGTGTGATTTATTTATTTTTTTGAGTTGGAGTCTCACTCTGTCGCCCAGACCGGAGTGCAGTGGCTGCTCCCGGCCACCACAGCCTCGACCTGCTGGGCTCTGGCGATCCTTCCGCCTCAGCCTTCCAAGTCGCCGGAATTACAGGCACGCGCTACCACGTCCGGCTGATTTATTTATTTATTGTGGAGATGAGGTCTCGCCAAGTTGCCCAGGCAGGTCGCGAATGATTTTTTTTTTTTTTTTGGTTATATGTGCTGATCTAATATAGGTGAAAAATTATATCTCAGAGTAGATTTATTTTATTATGTATTAATGACTTCCTTGTTTAATATCAAGTTTATAAAAGCCACCCACACTCTGAGTTTATAAAAATATTTTCTCTTCTATTAGTTTTTATTTTTTTACATTTTAAATCTTTGGTCAATCTGGAATTTGCTTATTTTGTTTGTGAATTTTTTGCTTATTTGTGTGTGGAATTTTTTTTGAGGGAGGTATGTTTTGTTTTTAAGGTATGGGGTAGGGTTACTTAGTTATCCCACCATTATTTTATAATCTGTCTCCCACTGAAATGCCAGCTCAGTTATGCTTAAAATTAAATTCCTGCTTGTATTTGGTCTATTTCTGGACTTTCTTTTCTGATCATTGAGTTTTCCATGCAGGTGTCATAACATATTTTAATATCTAATAGAACTAGCCCCACCCTTTTCCCTATTACTCCTTTCACAGTTGTCTTGATCGTTCTTGCTCGTTTATTGCTATATATAAACTTGAAAGTTGGCTTGTGTCATTTTTGTAGAAGAGAAAGTAATCCAGTCAACAGAGCAGAGAGGGTAGAAAGGAGAAGGGGGAAGCAGACTGTGGGGAGACAGTGCCAGGACCCCCCATCCCCAGGGTCCTGGCCCCTGGACCCCCAGCCCCCAAAGAGACCCTGCCCTCCCAGAGGTCCTGCTTTCTTTCCCTGCCCTACCCACCTTCTAGCTTTGTGTCCCCTATGCAAATTTGGAGGGTGGGCTGCAGGATTTCTAGCTAAGCCTTGACTGCCTGCTCCATTTTTCCAAACCCTCCAGTCAGGAAAGGCAAAAGCCCTATCAGGATGAGTCCTTTCCCCTGCCCCTGCTGGCCCCCTCTCCCAACCTTCTGTTCTCTGCTCCCCTGCACCTTTTCCAGACTCCTTCACCTTTCCAACCCTGGCCCCTGTGTCCTCTAACACTACTTACATTGGCTCCCAATTTCAGATTGGAGGGTTCCAGGTTGAGCTTCACAGTCCTGGAAGGACACTAGTAAAGCCACACTCATTGGGCCGACCTTGGCACCTACCCCATCCTAGGACATGGCCTCAGTACCACTAGGGCAGGTAGCACCAGCAGAACTGGACAGGCAGGCTCTGTGCACTAGGGGGCAAAATGTTCCCAGCGCTGGCACAGTTCTGCCCAGCAAGTCTATTATATAATAATCACCATCTATCAGGAAGCCAGGCAGCTGGAGTGAGTCAGGAAGCCAGGAGGCTGGATGCACTCCACTTCCAGGGCCCAGGAAGATGTCTAAAAAAAGGAAAAATAATCTAGTCAGTGTTTCTCTCGAAATCACTTTCTGGATTATCCTAGGGAGAGTTGATGTCTTGCATATTTTCTATCCAACAACGTTATATGTCTTGCACATGTTCAGGTGTTTGTCCGTCACTGGTATTTATCTTTGTTCTTCACTTTGAACCATTCATGTTAACTGTCCTGCCACTGATTCTCAAGTATCTTGTTCTCATTTGTCCTGTGGTCAGATGGTATCACCCATGGCTTTCATTGTTTGGTCAAAGATATTATCAGTGATGTTAATAAAAATTATAGCATCTCTAACTAATCTTGGGTATCACCAGCCTGATTATCTGTATAGATAAGTAGGTAGATAGATTATAAATACACCCTACAACACTATGAAAAATTTCATTCTACAGGTGAGAAAATGGAGGCTGTCAAGGTTAAGATCACACAGCTGGTGAAGTAGCTAAGCTAAAATATGAATTCAAGTCTTTATGATTCTAAGGCCCATGGTGTTCTTCCTATTTCCTCAGCAGAAGCTTCCAGAAGTTATAGGTACTTAAAAAGAAAAGGATGAAGTTGAGCACAGTGGCTCACAACTGTAATACCAGCACTTTGGGAAGCTGAGGCAGTAGGATTGCCTGAGCCTAGAAGTTCAGGACCAGCCTGGGCAACATAGTGAGATCCTGTCTCTACAAAAAGTTTTTTTTTTAAAACAGGGTTTGGTGAAGCATACCTATAGACCCAGGCTATCCGGAGGCTGAGGCAGGAGCATCGCTTGAGGGCAGTGAGCCTTGACCATGCCGCTGTACTCCAGCCTGGTAACAGAGTGAGACCCTGTCTCCCAAAAAAAAAAGAAAAAGATGAAGATGATCTTTTTTTTTGCTGTTGTTTCTAAGCACTAAGTAAGTACTTTTTTAGCTGGAAAAATAAAGACATCATAAGGACCTAAATTGTCATTCAGAGGTTAACTTAGGATTCGAATCTACGTCTTTTGACTGTCTAGCATTTTATTGTCCAGATAGTTTATATTTGTATTCATGTGTTCTTCATAACACCAAGCATATAACTTTACATATACATGATACCTAATGACATTTTTTGAATTTTAAATAAATTATCTTTTTGATCTTTTTTTTTTTTTTTTGAGTTGGAGTCTCTCTCTGTCACCCAGACTGGAGTGCAGTGGCCGCTCCCGGCTACTGCAGCCTTGACCTGCTGGGCTCCGGGGATCCTTCCGCCTCAGCCTTCCGAGTAGCTGGAATTACAGGCGCACGCTACCACGCCTGACTGATTTTTTGATTTATTGTAGAGATGAGGTCTCGCCAAGTTGCCCAGGCGGGTCTCGAACCCGCGGGCTCAGGCAATCCACTCACCTCAGCCTCACAAAGGCACGGGATTACAGGCTGAGCCACTGAGCCCTGCTTTTTTGCTGATCTTATCCTGCTTGGAAGTAGAGAAAGCAAATGTATTGTTAAGTCTTTTCCAGCTTACTGTTTCCTCTGTTATTTTTTCATGCCACTCTCAAACTTAGGAAAACTGTGGTAGAAGGTTTCTTCACATATTATGCATGTTCTAGGCAGGAAAGCTTAATATGATACATCGGGAAGTCTGCACTCAATTTGTCAGAAAAGTACTTCTTTTGCGACTGTTTTTGTGAAGGGAACTATAAGTTTGAAAAGATAATCCATATTGAATTCTAATATCCTCTCCATGTTAGTTATTCCTCTGGAAACCAAGTAGAGCTGTGAGTGACAGTGCACTTGGTATGTCATTCCTGTGAATGGGACAGTTTGGGATTCCTGTAAATAATCCTACTGCCTCAGCTTCCCAAAGTGCTTCCTTTGCCATAGTAAAGCCTGGTCTCTTTTTTTATCTGGTTTAATTTCTTTTTCTTCAGTTTGCTTGAGCCCATCAACTGTCTTCCAGCAGCTGGTAATGTCAGTTTATGGTGAGAAATTCTCCTGGTGTGAAACTTGAAGTAATTTATAAACTCAGAATTCTAACAGTTTCAAGGCCCTTGTACATAAATAAAATATGCTCAGCAGATGAAAAAACCATTTGTTATCTTAGAACTTGCTACTATTTTACAACTGAAAAAGTACCTACTTGGTAATGTCTTTTCTTAGCCGGAGTGCCTTTTGTGAAGTTTCTTTCCTCATTGCTCTCCCCATACTTGCCCTATCATTCACTGGCTTTTTATCTTACTACCATATTAATGAAATGTATTGGGACTCCATATGTTACACAGCTGAAACTAGCTACCGTTTATTGAAACTTAGTATATACTAAGCACAGTCTAAACTCTGTTAACCCTCAGACAGTCCTGTGGTGGTCAGTGCTATTATGAGCCAGAACGTCTAAATATTCTTTGAAATGAGTCAAGCAGCGGTTGATTTTCCTACTTTAAAGGGAGGTTCTTCCCCTCACATTCCCTCACCCTTCATTTTTACCCTCTGACCAACAAATAGCAATAGGGGATTCTGAAAACAAAAGACAAAATAAAAACTTAGCTTCTGATTTTCAGTATTGCAGATGTATTTACTTCTTTTAAATTTTTTAAATTATTATTTTATTTGATGTACTATTGGTATTTTACAGATTTCAAAAACTATTTATTTATTTATTTATTTTTAAGCTGAAGTTGCTGTCGCACTGGCTGGAGTGCAGTGGCACACTCACGGCCACTACAGCCTCGACATGCTAGGCTCAGGTGATCTTTCCTACTTCCTTCCAAGCAGCTGGAGCTACAGGCATGCGCCACCACACCCGGCTAATTTTTTGATTTATTGTAGAAATGAGGTCTCACCAAGTTGCCCAAACTGGCCTCAAACCCTATGGGCTCAGGCAATCCTCTCACCTCAGCCTCCCAAAGTGCTGGGATTATAGCCGTGAGCCACCCCGCTCAGCCTGCCATTTTTAAAATCAACAGACTAGAAATAGAAGGAAAACTCTGTTACCTGATTAAGAAAATGTATCAAATACCCACAGCCAATATTATGCTAGATGGTATAACACTGAAATTTTTTTCTTAAAATGAGAAAGACAAGGATGCCAAGTTGTGACACTGATACTGTACTGGCTGTATTTCCTTCTTTAAAGTATGAAAGGGTCAGTAAAGAGGACTTGCATTTTTTTTTTTTTTTTTTTTTTTTTTTTTTGAGTTGGAGTCTCACTCTGTCGCCCAGACTGGAGTGCAGTGGCCGCTCCCGGCCACCGCAGCCTCGAACTGCTGGACTCCGGCGATCCTTCCACCTCAGCCTTCCAAGTAGCTGGAATTACAGGCATGCGCTACCACACCCGGCTGATTTTTTGATTTATTGTAGAGATGAGGTCTCGCTGCCCAGGCGGGTCTCAAACCTACAGGCTCAGGCAATCCACTCACCTCAGCCTCCCAAAGGCGCGGGATTACAGGCTGAGCCACCGAGCCTGGCAGGACTTGCATTCTTATTTTTACCTGTGACACCTCCACTGAAGCAGGATGTCTGTCTGTGAGCATATTGAAATTATTAGTCTTTAAACTGTTTAGCCATGGTGGTACAATGTAGTTTGGCATTGATCCCCTCCAAATTTCATGTTGAAACGTGGCCCACAGTGTTGGAGGTGGGGCCTAGCAGGAATTGTTTGGATCACGACGGTGGATCCCTCATGAATGCCTTGGTGATGAGTGAGTTCTCACTCTGTTAGTTCACATGAGAGATGGTTGTTTAAAAGAGCCTGGCTCTCCATTCTCTCTCTTGCTTCTGTTCTTGCCAGACATGCTTGCTTACCCTTGGCATTCTGCCACAAGTAAAAGCTTCCTGAGGTCTCCCAGAATAGATGCCAGTACCCTGCAGGACCATGAACCAAATAAACCTCTTTTTTTTTTTTATAAATTAATCAGCCCCAGGTATTCCTTTGTAGTAACACAAAATGGACTGATACATGGTAATTTGTATAAATGTAAACAAAAATCTATTTGTCATATACACATTGCCTGTTGCTCTGTCAATTTTGATTACTATGATTTGTATCTTTTAATGTTTAGTTCATCCATTCAATAGATACCAAATGACATTACTCCCACATTCTAAAAGTAGATTAATAAAACATACTCTCCACAGGGATTCCAGAATAGAGAGATAAAACACATAAATAGACCATTTTACTCCAGTGAGAGAAGTTCACTTTCGTGAGAGAGAACAGAAGTGTAAGCTATATCGTATGGGAATACTGAACAGAAAGGGACTAAGTCCTAGGAGAGCAAGAGAAATCTTCGTACAGGAGGTCCAGAGTATGAGTAGGTCTTAATGTGTGGCTGAGAGTTCACTGAATAAAGCATTCTAGGGGGATAGCCTGTATGAAGGCATAGTGAAGTGCAGGTGCACGGAGTATTTGTAGAGTAGCAAACATTGTGTGACTGATATTTAAGTTGGGAAAACCAGGAGATCTGTGAAACATTTTGAGGTGAAATTGGGGAAAAGAAAGTAAGCTCCTGAAGGCTCCTAGGAGGAGTGCTATGTGCTTCCATAAGCAGAAGACCTTAGATTTATTAGAGGAAGTAATTGGGGAACAGGGCTGTCCTTCTAAACTAGGCAGATGGTTCTCTTTTCTTTTGCAGAGAGGCCATGGAAGGGTCAATACTGTGCATAAAGGAGTAAAGACCTGGAATTTTCAAGTTATACTTAGAGTATTTTTCATCTACAAGCATTTTTTTTGTGTGTATTGGGTTCACGTACATCAGATTACTAGCTCCAGTATTTTCATTCTGTCAGTTTGCTTCCCAACTTTTTTTTTTTTTTTTTTTTTTTTTT
>NW_007258386.1:532705-590215 GCF_000164805.1 Carlito syrichta | reverse complement strand
TGCCCAGGCGGGTCTCGAACCCGCGGGCTCAGGCAATTCACTCACCTCAGCCTCCCAAAGGCGCGGGATTACAGGCTGAGCCACTGAGCCCGGCTTGCTTCCCAACTTTTTAAGGTTAATCAGGGAGATTCATGCTTTTCTTGAATTAAACATGTACTAGAAGTATTTCTAAAATTTAGTAGAATTTGTTTTTGAAATGTTTCTGCATACATGTAGGTATGTCTAAACATGTGTATCTTTTTTTTTTTTTTTCTTTATGTTAAAGATGTGGGGTACAATTCAGGGTTAAGTATACAAATGTTCATTATCCAGGTACCCTTGTTGATGAGGCACGCCCCTTCTTCCCCTAGCAGTTTTCCTCAACTGCCAGTCCCACCCCCACATGTGTATCTTTTACTTCCAATTAAGACACCAAATTGTAACTTCACGACCTTCTGTTTTTATTAGTAAAGAATGTCATCAGTCAGTATAACCAGAAGAAGTATTGATTTTTGTTGTAATCATAATTTATAATGGTAATTGTTTCCTGGAGGCAATAACTGGGAACAGTTGGTCAATCTGAAAAGTATTGTTGCCTTGGTAACTGATAAGAAAGAATGCAGAGAAACCAGCTATGGGGCATAAAAAAAGAGGGCCCTGAACACGTTAAATATTAGTTCCCAGCATAAGGCAAGAACAGAAACATCTGCCAATATATTTGCTGGGATCAGAGACCTGCAGGCTGTGCCAGACCTATTGGAGACTTGACATGTCTTTACATGTCTGATAAAAGAGTCTTCGAAACTATCTTTGACCAGACACAGGAATCCAAGCATTTTCTTCAGACTCACACAGAATGGAATGGAACTTCAAAATTTTTAGCCCAAAGGACATTCCAGATTGCCTCTTCTCAAGGTGAGTTGAAGACAGGAAGGATCAGGTCAACTGGTATAGATGCAGTATTAAAAGAATCCTTCCATTAAGCAGATTTTTTTTGAGAGTTTATTTCCTGCATGTCAAGCACTGTGCAGGACACCCACACAGCAGAAATGGACAGGTCACATTCCTGTCTCTAAAAGCTCTCAGGAAAAACATATAAATAAAAGATTATAGTGTCATTTCTAAATCCTAAAAAGGGATAGAGTGTGTGACAACATGATGCACTCAGTTTGCAGGAGGGGGTCAGAGAGACTCCACAGAGGTGACATTCAAGTGAGTTCTGAATGAGTAGGAATAGAACCAGAGGCAAGGAATCACTGTGGTAACTCAACCTAGAATTTAAGTCCTCTGATTCTTTTTTTTTTATAATCAATATTTTTTATTATGCTATTGTGGGGTACAGTTAAGGGTTAGGTATACAAATACGTTTCGTTCAGTCACCCTTGTTGATAGGAGGTGTTTCCCAGACAGATATTTACTACCGTTAATCCCATCTCCCCCCCATAGTTTCCCACTACTGTCAGTCATTTTCTTATAGTATTACATTGGATGTTCAGCGTCCTCTGATTCTTACGTACATTTGTTTTCACCTGGGCAGGCTCACCCTTTTAGACTTCAGATTCATTCCTCATCTACCAGCTTGATATGACAATGGCTAGGAGGTTTGAGTTTCTTGCTGTGGCTGTTTCCTGTGGATGAATGTGCGTTCCTGAGTGAAATAATGTCTGTAATTCTTATTTAGACTAGTGCAGCAACCTAACCAGGTTTGACTGACTATTCTATACTAGGGTTTCCCCATGGTTTACCATCCAGGCAGCATTCACCTCATCCAGAGAGGAACAAAGCCATTTCTTATTGTTTCATTTGATTTATTGGTATGCATTGCAAAAGCAATAGTGTGATCCATCTATAAGCCACTCTGTTGCTTTTCCTCTTGAAAGTCCCTGGTTCTCTGCTTTTTTGTGTGTGAGGCAGTAACTCCCTTCCTACTCAGAAGCAGCATGAAGGGAAACTCACAGTACTGAGTTGATATAAAAAGGCATTATCATAAATCTAAGTTCTCTTGAGACTGGAAAAGAGTAACAAAAAATTGCTAAGGAATAATTCACACCTTACTTATTCTTGTGTAATTGAAACAAAACAAGACCATGTTTAAGATACAAGGTAAACTCTGAAACCAAATGCATCGCTTCTTTTTCTCCTTTCTTTCAAACTTGCTTTTGTCCCCCAAACATACATATACATGCATCTATGCATATTGTGTATTAATTTGGGAGTTTTTAGTTGATCATAAAAAACTAAATTACAATTCCAGATGAAAGCTTGAAGTACTTTTCTTCACTGATCAAAAAAGAAACATTAAAAAGGAGAGTCATCTAAGATTAATTTTTGCTCAGTAGTATGGGAAGACTGGCAGTCAAAAATCCAGTGTCTGCTATGTGACTTTTCCATTAAGTTTTCACCATTTATCTTGGCAAGCCATTTCACTTTTTTCCTGTGGACCCATTTTGCTCCTTTCTGAAATGAGGGGACTGTTAGAGGAACTCCAGAACTCTGACTCTGTACTTTACTGTCCTTGCAGTACTGTTTTAGTGGAAAGACCCTTGTCTTGTTAGCTTTTCCTTTTCTCTTGGCTGTTAATTAGTGATTGAAATTATGGTTCATATGGTGGTTTTTGTAGGTGGTGTTGGTTTGTTTTGTTTTTGTGTATGTCTGCTTTATCAGAGTTCAGCAGTCCAGGAACTTAGGACTTATTACTTCACATCAAACTCCTCACTGGGAATGGAAAAGCCTACTTTGTATATACACACATTTTCTTGGTTTTGTTTTTTTTAAAAGCTAGCATCAGTATCAGTAGATATACATTATGTATTTCTGTGTTTTAGTTACCTTGTCAAATGCTTTTTATTATATTACCTCAATCCTCATACTTATATGTTTTCTTGTTGCACACAGACCCCTGGGTGTCCACTAAGCATGAGCATCTGGCTGACATGGTATCTTGGGTACTTGCCTCTTGTCTGGGCTTAAACTTCTTGGCCATGACCCCCCAGGTGGTCTCTTCCAACTCTCTGTTTCTTCAACCTTGTAACTATGAGGCCTCTGGTTGGCCCAGAAACTAGGTGTTGACCTTATCACTATCTTCCTTCAGGTTGACCATGCTTCTGACCTATACAATATGAACTATAGTGTGGAGTATATGCTCCTTTGTGACTGATCAGCTTCGTTCTCCAGTTCCTGTTCTTGACTGATTCACTTTTTTTTTTTTTTCCCTTGAGTAGGAGTCTCATTCTCACCCAGGCTGAGTGCAGTGGCATACTCACTGCCACCAAAGCCTCGACCTGCTGGGCTTAGGTGATCCTTCCGCATCAGCCTTCCAAGTATCTGGAACCACAGGAGTGCATCACCATGCCTGGATAATTTTTTTATTTATTGTGGAGATGAGGTCTCGCCAAGTTGCCCAGGCTGATCTTGAACCCCTGGGCTCAGGCAGTCCTCTCACCTCTGCCTCCCAAAGTACTGAGATTGCAGGCATGAGCCACCATGCCTGGGGGCTGGTTCACATTTTGCATTCTGCCGTTTGTAGATGAAATCCCTGAGGGAGATACGTTGTATTTGAAGATAGCAGAGACTTCTAATTTTAGTTATTGCCTTAGCTGTTTTGCTGGCTGGAAAGGAAAGAGAAGATGGTAATGGAAAGGGTATAGATAGTCTGGTTTGAACCAAAAATAATTTGACTCTAATAGAGGAACAATTTTCTGTGCTTGTTCATTGCCTAGGCATTTTCTGCCCCTTCAGAATATGAGGGCCAACTCAGATGGCCACTTTCTTCTAACATACTGTGACAGCCCCTATCCCTAGCCCCCAATCATGCCTCTCACAAGAGACAGGAAGGTTATGGGGCAAACTGGCCAGTAAAGTCCCAAATTCAAGTCACACTGTGAGGTGGCCATAGCAGCAGATCTGGGATTCCTTGAATATTATTTTATTTTATTATTTTACTTTTTTGAGTTGGAGTCTCACTCTGTCGCCCGGATTGGAGTGCAGTGGCTGCTCCTGGCCACTGCAGCCTCGACCTGCTGGACCTCCAGCAATCCTTCCGCCTCAGCCTTCCAAGTAGCTGGAACTACAGGTGCGCGCTACCATGCCCCGCTAATTTTTAATTTATTGTAGAGATGAGGTCTTGCCAAGTTGCCCACGGGTCTCAAACCTACGGGCTCAGGCAATTCATGAATATTATTTTAAATCTTTTTTTTTTTGAGTTGGAGTCTCACTCTGTCACCCAGACTGGAGTGCAGTGGCCACTCCCAGCCACCGCAGCCTCGACCTGCTGGGCTCTGGCGATCCTTTCGCCTCAGCCTTCCATGTAACTGGAACTACAGGCACGCTGATTTATTATAGAGATGAGGTCTCGCCTGCCCAGGCAGGTCTCGAACCCGCAGGCTCAGGCAATCCACTCACCTCAGCCTCCCAAAGGCGCGGAATTACAGGCCGAGCCACCAAACCTGGCATATTTTAAATCATTTTATTGAGATGTGAAGGTGGTCAAACTGTGAAACTGGAAAGCACCTTAAAGGTTCCCCTCCTGTTACAGATGAAGAAACTGAAGCTACATGCAGTTAAATGAATTTCTCAGAAGTGTACTTAATTGGAACAGAAGATTTAAGAATCTGATCTTCTAATTGCAAGCCAAATTATTTTTTTTCCCCAGAACCCAAAGATAGACAGTGTCAGTAAATTGGGGATGGGGTGTGTTTTTGGGGAGGTGACTAGTTTTTGAGTAGGTAGGGTTGCTGAGGCTTACCTGATTTCTAAGTTATTTGCCAAACTTTTGCCTTTGGTGTATTTGGACTATATTGCAACAGCACCTTTCACACCCCATATTGTACATACTTAAGTTATTTAGTTAAATGTATTAAAGTAAGAAAGCCAGAAGTCAACTGTGTTTCATTACTAAGGCCTTTCTATACCTGGTCTCTGCTCATATTCTTTCCTCTTACTAATTAGAATCATGAGTCTCCTGGCACCCTCATTTGATTATACCTCACTTAGCAAGATCTTTGCCATAGAGTATGAAAGCATGGTTCCTTTCCAATGAACCTTTATTGTGCTTTGTCATGTATTGCGACTAAATCACTTAAAACCGAGGAAGGAGAAGTGTATATGAGATTCAGTTCATGTTCAAGACGAAGGTTAAATGGAAATTCACATTTTTTTCAGCATGACAACACTGAGCATAGCCCTGTGTTGGGTACTGAAGTTAATACAAAAGGTATATAAGGTTGTTTCCTGCACTCTAGTTGAGAACCTGAGTAAATTATATGAGTGGTATGAAGAGGAGAAGGGATGAGTTCTTGGAGACATTGGCTCCAGTTGAGCAAGCTTTTCTGGACTGGACCTTAGTAATCTCTTCACATTTTACAGACCAAAGATGGAACAATTTAAATTTGACCTTTTTTCCTAAAAGCATTATTTAAAAACTATAATCAGCCGGGCTCGGTGGCTCAACCTGTAATCCCGTGCCTTTGGGAGGCTGAGGTGAGTGAATTGCCTGAGCCCACGGGTTCGAGACCTGCCTGGGCAGCGAGACCTCATCTCTAAAATAAATCAAAAAATTAGCCGGGCGTGGTAGCGCGCGCCTGTAGTTCCAGCTCCTTGGAAGGCTGAGGCGGAAGGATCGCCGGAGCCTGGCAGGTCGAGGTTGCGGTGGCCGGGAGCAGCCACTGCACTCCAGTCTGGGTGACAGAGTGAGACTCCAACTCAAAAAAAAAACTATAATCAGATCATTGCAGATGATGGCAAATGGCTTTTTAAAAAACCAGCCTTCTGTTCTATTGGATGGGTCTGAAAAACAAAACCAAAAACACCTAAACCTTTTCTTCATCTTGGAAAAAGACTTCCCTCAGTTTTCTGATAGAATATTTCACAATATCCCATCTTAGTACAAGACTTACAGCTAGACAACAAAAATCAGCTTTGTTCAAAATAGAGTATGGCCAGTGTAAATTTTTTAGAGGGAATTTTGCTTTATGGATCAGTTTGAATACAAACTCAAAGCTCAAAGCAACAAGGGATCATGCAGAGTTAAATGGCAGGAGTGGGATCTGGTGGATGGGGAAAACTCCCAGCCACAGATTGTTAGAATTCCTAAGTCTAGAGGTCAGAGGAAGATGAACTGTCCCCAGAGTGTTCACCTGACACCTAACAGATCCAGAGGCTGGAAAGAGCAGGGCTATTGCAGAGAGGGAACAACCTACCTCATGCAAGGTTCCAAGAGGGCAGCAGAGACAGGGGGAAAAGCATGAGGGGTATGTTTTGACATAGTGTCTTAGACTACATGTCCCCAAATCCCTAATCAGTGAAGTCTTTAAATGAACCCTTTATTAAACTCTTCCACAATGCAGAGCTATAGACGAAGCTCTCATTGGGTTTTGGGGACCCCACTCAAGTCAGTTTTCAAGTGAATCTGATAAGTTGCTGTGACAGCAAACCCACTCTTTCTCTGAGAAATGAATGCCTGCAGTTTTGATACTACATTATAGTGGAATTTTTTTTTTAGTGAAACTTTGAGCAATTTCTTGGATTCATTGTTCTTTAAGGGTTATAACTGGGGCTTAGCAAATGAGTCTTGCTTATTTTTAAAACAGTTTTTTGAGTGGGCGAATGTGGAATGGTGGGCACAGTATCAGATAAGTGAATGTGGGAGTATACATATATTTAAATCAGCGAAAGCCAGAATAATTACTATCCTCGGTACCTGGATTGGCACCATACCATGTTTTAAATTGCAGATCTAAATAGAGTGCTGGTTAACAGGAAATTACATTTTTAGATTAACAGTAGCATTTGGTTGTGCAGCAAATAGCAGGTTCCTTCCTTCCTTTCTTTCTTTCATTCATTCTTCCTTCCTTTCTTTCACATTGGTAAATACATTTAGCACCCAACTGCTGGAGGAAAGAGGAATTGGGGGAAAGATGGGTTTTGTAATGAATACTGGGGACTTGGTGTGATGTCACTGCAAGCTCTGTGTGATCGTAGGTGGTATTAGCGCTCCAGGAGCGAGAGGGGGGAGAGCAGTGGAAGAGACGATGTCGCTCTCAGACAAGCAGCCAGCCTCTCTCACTGCCGCGTACTGCCAGCTTGGGAGAGGCAAGGCTGCAGAGTGCCGAATGGACTCCCCAAAAGAAATCAGCCAAGCTGGATTCCAGTGGCAGAGGACAGAGGGCAAACTGAATGAAATCGGGCTGAATGTCAGCATGGACGGGCAGCTGAAAGACGGGCTTGTGAAGAATGCCAGCTTCCTGGAGCAGAATAAGCTCTGCTTTTTTGAGGGGAAGCTAGACAAAGAGCTCAGCATTGAAGTGCAGGACAAGGAGTATCAAGCAACCTCGGGTCACCTTGAGAACAGGTATGTGATTTCAGAAACCTGCCATCCCTCAGAGGGGAACTCGGTGCACCAGAAGACCGACGAGTTCCAGGTGGGACTAATAGAGGGGCCAGACAAGAACAAAATCACTCCAGTTCAGGGGAAGGCAGAAGGGAAGAATGGACTAGAGACGAAGAGCCAGCCAGGTCTGGGTTTTCCTGGGGCTACTGACATGCCCTCCCGCTATATTAAGGAGCAAGAAACCAGTGTTTGGAACCCCAACTTTCAAACAGTGGCTCAAGGCCCTCAGAGCTCAAGGGAAGTAACTCCAGGAGAGAACGGTATTAGCCTTGGCTGCCCAGTGATCGGGGTGGTGAGTGATAACTTCGGGCAGCTTAAAGGTGAGTCCCCACTACTGGTGGCTGGAACCCACCCGCCACCCATTATTGAGCATTCGCCAACTGCCATTCCACCAATCACTATGGTGGAATTCGCCCAGGAACATTTAAATGCAAGCTCTCACATTAGAGACCATGATAAGGAGTTGGAGAAATTGAGTTCTACTGAGGAAGGGGCTGTGTTCGACCAAGTCCCCCAGCAGAAAAAGGCAATGCGCCGGGCCCTCTCTGAGTGTTCTCACCTCTCAGTTCCCCCAGCTATCAACCTTGCAGATAAATACCCCGAACTCCCTGCCCGAGAAGAGCATTCTTCTGGCCTGCCGCCCTTCTCCACTAGCCCGATGCCTGGTCCTACACCTGGGAAACTGGGAGCTCCTGCTATAAAGCGGTCTGTAACAGTGGCTGAGGAGCAGACAGCTAGCTACAGCACGAGCCCTGGGGAACTGCCCATCTTGTCTAAAGAGATACCTCTTTTCATCTGCGAGGAACCAGTGGCCAAGAAGAGAGAAGAATTGACCCATTTCAGCAACAGCAGCAACTCTGGGAAGAAGGAACTCAGCACTGCTGGGTTATATCTCCATAGTAAGCTGGAGCAGATTCCTGAAGGAAGCAGCAAGGGAAAAGGGCAAGAAGATACTAGTGAAGCAAGAGTTGATTCATACTCCCAAATCTGCCAGGGAGGAGAGAAACAGCCAGGACAGCCGACTCTGGCAGGGAAGAAAGAAATTGAGGTCACTGCAACCCAGAGCACTCCATCATTCCTGTATGAAGAGACCCCACGTGATGGTATGTTTCTAAATTTTGCCTCCATTGGGAACAAGCAGACAGCAAGGAAGGAACTAAAGTGACAGATTACCGGCAGGAGCATTAGGCAGCTTTTTACGGCTGGAGTGTGTGACTGCCTGGGGAAAGCTCAATTCCCTTGTGTTGGAAGCTTGCTGGGAGTGAAGCGAGAGAGAGAACAAAGTAAATCTGGCTGGGTCAAGCTGAATGTCCGCTGGCATGGCAGTGTGGATTGAGCATACGGGCTGACTGGGTTGGGGGTGGAATGGGGTCAGAGAATGGTGGGCATAATAACTCAAGCTCCGTTCTTGACCTCACGTCACCCTGCTCAACCCATCCCCCACCCTCCCACTCCTGGGCTCCCTGTTGGTTTGAACCAAATGATTCCTGAGCTCTAAATCATCTAATCGCAACTGATTGATTTCCGAGCTTGAAAAAATCTTTCACTTTGTGTAGATTCACAAAAGGTTTATCAGCACTAACCTTCCCTTATTAAGTTGCACAGTCTGGGTGGCAGCTCTGTTTTCCGTTTTGCTTTTGGGAACGTTTTACTTTTGTTCAAGCTGAAAAAGAACCTTTTAAAGCTGGCTATTTAATATTCTCTTCCTGTTCTTCATGTTTGACCCCATCTTGCTTCTAGTTTTCTCTTTCTCTGTGCATTTTGGGAGGATTTGTGGGGAGAAGGAGAAGAAAGAGAAAGTGAGGGTGAAGGAGAGATTTGCAATCTAATAACCGCCAAGTATTGCGGTCTTTGTGACTGCCTTCTGTGTCTTTCTTCCTGGCCCTTTCTTTTCTTCCCTATCTCCCATCCCTTCCCCCCACGGCTCTTATTGGTGGTGGTCTAAAAAAGCTTGTTTTTCTCTGAGTCCAGTCTGAACACAAAGAGCAATAATTCACAAGCTTATTAATGGGAATTTAAAACGTGTGTTTTGTTTATATAGTTTCTTTTTTGGAACCTGTTTTCTCTATTATTTTTTATTCTCAGTACATTTTTATGAATTTTTTTACTCTTTTTCTCTGAAAACAAGAAGTGGGATTTTCTAGGGGAGTGATAATGAAACAGGACACTTGAAGACTGGCAGGGATTTTTGTCTTTTTTTGTCTTTTTCGAATGGAGATGAGCAGAGAATCTTTATATTTCCCCTATGATTTTTTTATGACTCTAGGATCACAAGCATTCCAGTATCCTGTGCTGTTCTGTTGCTTATTTCTAACCATGACAGAACCGTAAGCTCCTCCTGGATAGGATTCTGTCATCTTTTTACTGATCCCGAGTGCCTAATTCAGCACCCCATACCTTCTAGGTGATAACAAGTGAGGACTTTTGTTTGTTTCAGAACAAGTTCATTCTAGTTCATGCTGACAGAATATACTGATAATCCACTGATCCATTCACCTGATAAGTGTTTGAATGCTGACTCTGCCAACCACTATATAGATACACCTGTATAAAGATTGGTTCATTCTGCATGCCTACCATTGCCCAGCACCATCCTTGCTCTAGAAATTGTCCTTGTCCTCAAGGAAGATCTAGTCAGAGGGATGGAAGGTGGTGAGAGGGTAGTGAATCATGGTAACATTTTGGGGGTAAGTCACATTTGAGCTGGGCCTTGGGAACCTAGGATGCCAGACAATGTGGAGGAAAAGGCTTCTAGACAAAGGAACTTGCATAAACAAAGGTGGGAAGCTTAGACCCACACATTAGGTAGTGACTATAGGGCACTCCCCTAAGGATTATTTGGTTGCAAAGGACAGAAATGCAGAGAAACTGAAATCTATTTTTTAAAGTATATATTGACAGAATATAGAAGATTCTCGGGGAATCCGATTGCAGGAAGTATTACCAGACTGCAGCTGTTGTATATGTCTCTCCTGGGACCTCTGCTTCTCCCTCCCTGCACATGTGCTCCTTTCTCTTCCCTTCTGGAAACTATTTCCTCTGCCATCTCTTTTTGTTTCCTTTGTGTCTCTGTTCTGCTCAGGACAGAATAGCCTTGGGTTACCATGGTTTCAGCTTTGTACTACCATGTATCTCAGGACCCAGGGTTGCTTGACTTGACTGGCATTCCCACATCGTGGTCCGTATTGGAGAGTGAGTAAATATATCTTATTGGTTCAGTTTGTGTGCCAGATCTCATAGCCGCCTTAACTAATCATAGCTATTTAGTCCTGCCCACTTCATTTATCTGGAGGCTTCTCTAGAGGAGAGAATGTGGGTCAAGAATATATTTCTTTTTTTTTTTTGAGTTGGAGTCTCACTCTGTCACTCAGACTGGAGTGCAATGGCCACTGCAGCCTCGACCTGCTGGGCTCCTCCTGGGCTCCGGCGATCCTTCCGCCTCAGCATTCCAAGTAGCCGGAATTACAGTCATGCGCTACCACGCCCAACTGATTTTTTTATTTATTGTAGAGATGAGGTCTCGAATATATTTCAGTGCCAACTTTACATATGTGACAAGAAATAATGAGAGAAAATTCTAGAACATTGTTTGGAACTCAGTCTTGTCAAGATACCCAGGTTAAATTTCACTAACATGTTCAAAAAACTGTGGTGACTACCTATAATAGCATGTAAAGTAGCTCAATGTCAGCTTTGGGAAGACTTATCTGTACTCAGTAGGTAAGATGAACTGGAAGACAGATAATTAAAGGCAAAAAATCCTGTTAGAATAATTTCATGCAGGTAGTGGCAGATGAAACACTGAGAACATGATAGGGGAAATATAACAGAAGTGAAGATAACTAGAAATGAAACCTGGATGTGGAAGGTGTGAGAGAAGGAGAGGAGCTGAAGGTCATGCTGTGATTTTGAGCCTGGTTTTCCCAGCAGGTAGAAGTATAAATAATGGGAAGATCCAATAGAAGAAAGCATGTTTGTGAAGGAGCTGATGAGTTCTATTTCAGACATTCTTTGGCAAAACTTTGTGTATTGGTCTCTAGAAATTGCCTGATATAATCTGAGATATAAGAGGGGGCTCTTGGTGAAAGGTGTCCTCTGGGAGAGAGCAGCTTATGCATAAGTACATTTATTTTTACAAGATGAGTTATTCATGCCTATTTCACAGACAATAAGAATTTATGAAGTATTCATGTTTACTGAAAATCCAAGGCCCTTTGAAAACTATTCACAGTGATCTAGGGCCAATGACAAGTCACACATTTGGTAAGATCTTTCAACTTGCTGTAGAACAAAGGCATTACCAAACTTGCACAGTTGTTGACTTTGGTTTTTTTCCCTCACATTTTAAAACTAGAAAAATAATCAGTTTGTGACTAAAAATACATATGGTTCAAACATCAAAAAGTACAAGAAGCTCTCCATTAGAAAACCTCCTACCAAGACAAGATGGTATCGACTCATTATTTTCTGCTCCTCCCCTGTAAATAGAACTAAATTCTCTATAATTGATTTAACAATTTCATAAAGGAATCTTACCAGTAGAAAGGAGGAAAACTGGACTTGAGGAACAACAGTGTGATGAATTCCCTGAGTTTTCTTTTTATCGACAGTAAATTTCTGACTGGGCACTGGAGAGTCCTGCAACCTGGAATTACCAATAAAAATAGACAAAAAAGAAGGAGGAGGAGGAGGAAGAGCAGGAGCGGGAAGGGAAAAAAGAGAGAAAACAAATAGGGAAAGTCTGTGTTTTGCCAAAGGATCAGAAAAAGGAAAGTTCAGCAAAGACCTAACAGTGATCCCTATTTCCCATACCCAGCATTGGGCTCAGTCTGTCCACAGGAATAGTGTCAGTGGAGCCCATGAGGACCCATTGTCCATTCCACACCCAGCAGGAGTTATAAATCTGATCCATTCACACTGCTAGCAACTAAAGGAAGGCTACTCATCCTCTATCCCCCACCAAGTGACAGCAGCAGTGGCACCTATAGGCCTGATGTCTTGGAGCCCTCTACCCAGTAGCAGGAGATTTCTGTAAGTTTTCTCTATTTCCTTCCCCTTAGCAGCAGAAGGTAGCCAAAGTAGTTGTTTCCTGTTCCCAGCAACCCCAGCAGAGATCAAACAGGAAGTCTGCCTGTCCCAGGCAGCTAGAAAACAGACTAGGAGAAGCTCTATTCTATGGGTCCAGCATCTCTCAGCTCCCATGTCGTGACACTAGGTGGCCCAGGTAAGAGCCTTTAGCCCCTTTAGGCAGAACCAAAGGGATTAAGTGAGGGCCTCAACAGAGCCAGAAGAACACAGCAGGCCAGAATTGTGTTGCAAGGACTCTGAAACCTAAATTGTCATTACAACTAGTCAGAACATGTATACTAAATATAAACAGGGTGTGATTGCCTGTTAAAGCACAAAATTAGAATTGTAAAGCAGCCATCATAAAATTGCTTTACAAGCAATTACAGTCTCTTGAAACAAAGAAAAACTTATATTTCTCTGCAAAGAAATAGAGTTATAAAAAAAAACCAAAGTGTTAACTGTAGATGTGACTTATATAGTCAAAATTTAAGATTTGCCAGATGAGCTTAATAGCAGACTGGAGATAACAGGACAGAATCAGTTAACTTGACTACAGATCAGTAGGATTAATTCAATCTGAACAACAGAGAAAAATTAGACTGGAAAAAACAGATCCTCAGAGACCTTTGGACCAATAACAAAAGATGTAACATTTGTACCTTAAGAATTCCAGGCCGGGTGCTGTGGTTCAGCCTGTAATCCCAGCACTTGGGAGGCCGAGGCAAGAGGATTGCCTGAGTCCAGGGGTTTGAGATCAGCCTGGGCAACTTGATGAGACCTCATCTCTACAATAAATCAAAAAAAATTAGCTGGGCATGGGTGGTGTGTGCCTGTAATTCCAGTTACTTGGTAGGCTGAGGTGGAAGTATCACCTAAGCTCAGCAGGTCGAGGCCGTGGTGGCAGTGAGCGTGCCATTACACTCCAGCCTGAGTGACAAGAGTGAGACTCCAACTCAAAAAAAAAGAAGAAAAGAATTCCAGGAAAGGAGAAAGAATGGAAGGCTGTACAACTGTTCAAAGGAATAATAACTAAAAACTTACCTAATATGACAAAAGACAAAACCTCTAGATTCAAGAAACTGAACAAATCCCAAATAGGAAAAATACAAATAAATTCATGCCAAGACTCTTCTCATAATTAATTTTTTATAAACTAAAAACATAAGACTTAAAAACAACTAGAGAAATATGTTATATTAGGGAAACAACCATTTGAATGACTACCTGTTTCTTATCAGAAATTATGGAGGGCAGAAAGAAGCGGCATACATTTTTCAAGTGCTAAAAAGAACTGTCAACTGCAAATTCTTTGTCTCATAAAACAGTTCATCAGGAGTGAGGGGAAATAGACATTCTTTTTTTGTTTTTTTTTTTTGAGTTGGAGTCTCTCTGTTGCCCAGACTAGAGTGCAGTGGCCGCTCCTGGCCACTGCAGCCTCGACCTGCTGGGCTCCGGGGATCCTTCCGCCTCAGCCTTCCAAGTAGCTGGAACTACAGGCGCGCGCTACCATGCCCAGCTCATTTTTGATTTATTGTAGAGATGAGGTCTCGCCAAGTTGCCCAGGCGGGTCTCGAACCCGCGGGTTCAGGCAATCCACTCACCTCAGCCTTCCAAAGGCGCGGGATTACAGGCTGAGCCACTAAGCCCAGCTGACATTCTTAGTTCAAGGAAAACTAAGAGAACTTGTTGCTGGTAGACATACTCTTAAGAGAATGACTAAAGGAAGCTCTCCAAAAAGATAAGATATGATAACAGGAGGAAGCTTGGAATTTCAGAAATGAAAGAACTACAGTGAAATGGGTAAAAATATGGGTTAATATAATAGACTAACCCCTCATGAGTTTTTAAAAATCATCTTTGATGATTGAAGCACAAATTATAATACCATCTGATGTGCTCATTGTATGAAGAGGAAATATTAAAGATTTTTTTTTTTTTGAGTTGGAGTCTCATTCTGTCGCTCAGACTGGAGTGCAGTGGCCGCTCCCGGCCACTGCAGCCTTGACCTACTGGGCTCCGGCGATCCTTCTGCCTCAGCTTTCAAAGTAGCTGGAGTTACAGGCATGCGCTACCACGCCCGGCTGATTTTTTTTTTTAATTTATTGTAGAGATGAGGTCTTGCCAAGTTGCCCAGGTGGGTCTCGAACCTGCGGGCTCAGGCAATCCACTCACCTCAGCCAAGATTTTTTTTTTTTTTAAGTTGGGAGAGTAAAGAATCCTAAGTGGAAGTAAGGCTTCAGTAGATCACTCAAAGTAGTAAAACATAGCCAGGCACAGTGGCTTACACCTGCAATGTCAGCTACAGCACTTGTGGTCTAGACAATATAGTGAGACCTTGTCTCTAGGATAAATAAGTAGTAAAGCATTGATACCAGTAGGGTGTATGTATATTGTAATATCCAGAGCAACCACTAAAAAATCATACAAAGCAATATGCTGAAAAATATATATATATATTTTTTGAGTTGGAATCTCACTCTGTTGCCCAGACTGGAGTGCAGTGGCCGCTCCCGGCCACCGCAGCCTCGACCTGCTGGGCTCCGGCGATCCTTCTGCCTCAGCCTTCAAAGTAGCCGGAGTTACAGGCATGCGCTACCATGCCCGGCTGATTTTTTTTTGATTTATTGTAGAGATGAGGTCTTGCCAAGTTGCCCAGGTGGGTCTCGAACCCGCAGGCTCAGGCAATCCACTCACCTCAGCCAAGATTTTTTTTTTTTTAAGTTGGGAGAGTAAAGAATCCTAAGTGGAAGTAAGGCTTCAGTAGATCACTCAAAGTAGTAAAACATAGCCAGGCACAGTGGCTTTCACCTGCAATGTCAGCTACAGCACTTGTGGTCTAGACAATATAGTGAGACCTTGTCTCTAGGATAAATAAGTAGTAAAGCATTGATACCAGTAGGGTGTATGTATATTGTAATATCCAGAGCAACCACTAAAAAATCATACAAAGCAATATGCTAAAAAATATATATATATATATATTTTTTTTGAGTTGGAATCTCACTCTGTCGCCCAGACTGGAGTGCAGTGACCGCTCCCGGCCACCGCAGCCTCGACCTGCTGGGCTCTGGCAATCTTTCCGCCTCAGACTTCCAAGTAGCCGGAATTACAGGCATGCGCTACAACTCCCGACTGATTTTTTGATTTATTGTGGAGATGAGGTCTCGCTGCCCAGGTGGGTCTCGAACCCGCGGGCTCAGGCAATCCACTCACCTCAGCCTCCCAAAGGCGTGGGATTACAGGCTGAGCCACCGAGCCCGGCTTGAAAAATATTCTTTAAAAAATAAAAATAGAATTCTAAAAAATGCTCAAGTAAACTCAGGTGAGAAGTAATCTGAAAAAAATGGTAAAATTTTTAATTAAAATTAAAAGTATTCAAGTAACTGAATAGGCAAGAAAGTGAAGAAGAGAAATGAGAGAAAGAGGGAACAAATAAAAACTAAAATCAGACTTAAGCCCTAGCTTACTAATAATTATTTTAAATGCAAATGGTCTAAATACTACAAGTAAAAAGACAAAGATTAGAAGAGTTTTTTTTTAATGGCCCAAGTTTATGTTATCTACAGGAAATGCATGTCAAACATAAGGATATAGTTGGTTGAAAGTAAGAAGATAGAAACCAGAAAAAGTACAAAATAAATTCAAAGCAAGCAGAAATCAGTGAAACTAAAAACAGGAAAATAGCAAAGAAATCAATTAAACCAAAGACTGGTTCTTTAAAAATATCAGTAAAATTGGCAGTCTATCTTTCCCTGTCTCTTTCTTTAATAAACTTTGTTTTTAAAAAAAAAGCCGGACACAGTGACTCAGAGACCTATAATCCCAGCACTTTGGGAGGCCGAGGATAAGAAAATTGCTTGAGCCTATGGGTTTGAGACCGGCCTGGGCAACTTGATGACTCTACAATAATTTTTTAAAAATTAACCAGGCATGGTGGTGCGTCCCTGTGATTCCAGCTACTTGGAAGGCTGAGGTGGAAGGATCACCTGAGCCCAGCAGGTCCAGGCTGAAGTAGCCGTGAATGTACCACTGCGCTCCAGCCTGGGCAACAGAGTGAGACCCCAACTCAAAAAAAAAAACAAAGAAAGAAAAAGGAAACCGTAAAATTGATAAACATTTAACAAAATTGACAAAGAATGAAAAAAGAAGACAAATCACCAGTAACAAGAATGAAATTGGGATATTGCTATAGCCATTAAAAAGTTGATGGGGCAAACTAGGAGTAGCTTTCCACTCACACATACAATGAGTGAGGAGAAATGGACTAATTCCTTGAGAACTGCATATTACCAAACAACCAAGAAGAAATAGATAACCTGGATAACCATTAAAGTAATTGAATTTGTAATTTAAAAGCTACATAAAAGCTGTAATTTAATTTATAAATCATCCTCATACTTCAACAAGGGTACCTGCATAATGAACATTTGTATACCTAACACTGAATTGTACCCCACATCTTTAAAAAAAAAAAAATTAAAAGAAAAAAAAGTCATCCTCAGCCCAGGTGGTTTCACTGGACAGTTTTACCATGCATTTAAGGAATAATAATTAACACCAATTTTACACACTCTCTTCCAGAAAATAGGAGTTTTTTTAAACTCACTTTGTGAGGTCAGTATTATCCTTACACAAAAACCAGACAAAGATAGCACAAAAGAACCAATAGAAAACTTTACACCAATATCTGTCATGAACTTAGATGCAAGAATTTCAAACAAAATATTAACAGGTATCATCCAGCAATATATGAAAAACATTATACACAACGTCCAAGTGGGATTTATTCTAGAAATTCAAGGCTGGTTCAATAATAAAAATAAATAAAAGTAGTCTATCATATCACAGTCTAAAGAAGGAAAATCGTAAACAGAAAAACTTTTTAACAGAACTTAATACCCATTCATGATAAAACTGTCTAATAATAGAGAGGAACTTACTCAACTTGTTAGCATCTACAGAAAGCTCCAGTGAACATCATATTTAATGGTAAAAGAATGAATGCTTTTACCCCAGAATTAGAAATAAGACAGGGATGTCTGCTCACACTCTTTTTTAACATATCATAGAGATGGAGAACATCTTAGTAGTTGCCAGAGATTTAGGGACTGAAAAGAGAAGCGGGGCAGATGTGACTATAAAGGGGTAACATGAGGGACCCCTGTGGTAATGGGATAGATGTGTGTCTTGATTGTTGGAAGTAGCTCCACAGAGCTGCACATGTGACCAAGCATGGTGCCTCATACTTATAATCCCAGCACTTTGGGAGGCCAAGGCAGGAGGATGACCTGAGGCCAGGAGTTTAAGACTAGCCTGGGAAACATAGCAAGACCCCATCTCTATTTATATATATTTTTAAAGCTACACACATGATAAAGTTGCCTTGCACTACACACACAAATGAATGCATGTAAAATTGGAACAACCTGATAGCTTTGTGGATTGTCTCCATTTCTTGGTTTTGATAGTATACTATGTTTAGGACGTCAGCACTGGGAAAGGCTGGTTGAAAAAGTACTGGGCCCTTCCCTATATATTTCTTTGCAGCCTACTATGAATCTATAATTATATCTCAAGAAGTTTTAAGCCTCCTAACCTCCCCAGTTCTGTACCCCATAATCCCCCACCACATACATCGTTCTGTTTAATCATGATCCTTTCGCAGACTCTTAGAATATATAAGCAAGTGTAACTGCAATAGTATATTCCCTTCTCTTCTAGTTGAATGGTTTCATGCCATTTATATGCTTTGCTTTTTTTTCTACTTAATAGAACTCATTCCATATTAATCATAAAAGAATTTCTTCATGCTTCATTTTCTCGGATTCAGAGATTATATTGGTATTTCTGCCATATTAACCAGTTTTCTATTAGCAGACTTCAGGGTTGTTTCAGTCCTTTGCTTTTAGAAACAATGCTCTGCTCTGGTGAAAAACTTGCACATTTCCCATTTTGCTGGTGTGCAGATATACCTCTAAGATACATTTCTAGAAATTGGTCTTCTAGATTCAAATTTATGATTTTCAGAGACACTGCCAAACTGCCCTCCCTAATGGGTCATACAGGTTCATATACCTGCAAAGTATATTTCCTTATATTATTTCCAAGAGTTATTTTCAAATTTTAGGGCTTTTGACAACATGTTAAAGAGTGCCATTTCAGTGTGGTTTTAATTTTTATTTTATTATACTTAAGATTTGACATCCGGGCTCGGTGGCTCAGCCTGTAATCCCGCGCTTTGGGAGGCTGAGGTGAGTGGATTGTCTGAGCCCGCGGGTTCGAGACCCACTTGCACAACTTGGCGAGACCTCATCTCTACAATAAATCAAAAAATTAGCTGGGCGTGACAGCACATGCCTCTAGTTCCAGCTACTTGGAAGGCTGAGGAGGAAGGATCGCGAGAGCCCAGCAGGTCGAGGCTGCAGTGACTGAGAGTGGCCACTGCACTCCAGTCTGGGCGAGAGTGAGACTCCAACTCAAAAAAAAAAAGATTTGACTATATTTTCAAAAGACATTTTTGTTTCTTTTCTATCTGCTGTGTTCATATTCTTTTGGTTGTTTTTCTAGTGAGTTGTTGGCCTTTGTAAGAGTTATTGGTTTGTGGGAATAATTTATAGTATAAGCTCTTTGTGTTTGATATGAGGTTCAGATATTTTCTTTGTCTTTTGCCTTTTGACTTTGTGGTGTTTGTTTTTTGTCATGTTGAGGTTTTTTTTTTGTCTTTAGTCAAACTTATTTTGGGAGGCTTGTGGATTTTATTCCGGCTAGAAAGGCCTTTCCTGCATCAAGGTTATAAATTTCATGGTATTTTAATTCTTTTAGGAATAGTCATGTTGAAATCTGGAGTAATGTCTCCACAGAGAGGAGGCCATGCTGCTTCAGGCAGTAGACTTTATTTCTGGCTGTGGGTCTGGTTCTGTGGGTCTCCTCAGTGTGGTTGGAAATCTGGGTCACTGCTAGAACTAGATCAAGTTAATCTCACATCCTCCATAAAGCAGTTCTTTACAGGGAAAGGAAGGAAAGGGAGGACATTGAATGATCTTCTGGCTCTTTCCCCATCTCACAGCAACCTTTATTCCAAGAGATAGACAGACTTTGGTAGAAGAGGTTTTTGTCTTGTGTGCTTTGGGAGCTAGTGGTTGAGAGACAGAACCCCTTTGCTAGTCTCCAGGGAAGGGAAACCCAGCCTTAAGGGCCATTCTTTCCACTGACCAGTTGTGCAATCCCACTTAGATTGCTTCTCCACAGAGGCAAGCTCCCTGAATCTGAGAAGTCTAAAACTGTCCTCCATCCCAAAAGGACTTGGGAGTCTTGTCCACATTTCAGCAACACAGCTCTGTGGATGTTGTTCAGAATGAAGTGCTCGTTAGTGGTCTGTCTTGGCTAAGCCTTGCATTTTCAAAATGGATGTGCAAAACATTTGCTTAGCATAATTTCCATTCCCTTCCTCTTAGGAATAGCAAGGCCAGAAGAAGGAAAGCCTACTGTGAGTATAACCGGAAATGACATCACCATCCCACCAAACAAGGAGCTCCCACCAAGCCCAGAGAAGAAAACAAAGGTAGGTGCTAAAATGGTGGTTATCTTCTGCTGTTACAATTTTTAAGTACAGTATCTTCTGCTATTATTGCTTGAATCATGAATGAAATTTCTTTTTTCTGAGCTATTATGAATCCTTCCTCATGTTTGGACATGCTTAGAAAATATCTTGTATTCCCATTTACCATAGTGGCCTAAACCAAACTTTAAAACTTAGACCATTGACCAGGCACGGTAGCTCAAGTCTGTAATCCCAGCACTTTGGGAGGCCAAGGTAAGAGGCTTGCCTGAGCACCCCCATGGGTTCGAGAACAGCCTGAGCAATTTGGCGAGACCTCATCTCTACAATAAATCAAAAAATCAGCTGGGCATGGTAGCGTGTACCTATAGTTTTGGCTACTTGGAAGGTTGAGTTGGAAAGATCGCCTGAGCCCAGCAAATTGATGCTGGGGTGGCCATAAGCATGCCACTGCAGTCTAGCCTGGGCAACAAAGTGAGATTCCAACTCAAAAAAATAAAAACAAAAACAAACTTAGGCCACTGACTTATTATTGCTATATTTCTGTGAAAATTTTATGTAGAGGTTGTTTCTGCTTCCCTTAACAACAACTGAAAGGACAGTGGCAGAAGTATTCTGAAATAGATTCTGAAGTCTCTTCATGAAAAGGGAATGCAGATTTTTAAGGTGGATAGTAGCTTCAGACACTTAAGTGGTATTTATTGCAAACCTCAAGTGCCACACTATAGGAAATGACTTTTGTTGCCCCATCAAGATTCAGGTAATAAGGTTTAATCACTTCCTGATGAGTCTCCTTATAGAGTTATTATGCCAACCAAAAGTTAGTTAATTGTTAAAAGTTAATTATTTTACTTAAGGTGCCAAACTGGTAGAACTTGTGGCACTGTCATTAAGAAACAATTCCCAATCTTCTTTCCCTGTCCTCATTCTACTATTTACTGAGCTCAGAAGAAAGGAGTGCTAATTTTCAGTTGCATCTATCCTCATTGCTTATATTTTTACTTTGAATTGTGCAATTTACACTTTTTTTACATTTGTTTTTATTCTTGTCTGTGTGTTTGATGTTGGCTTTTAAAAAATAAAAATTACAAATTGCAAAAACAACAATCAACCTAAAGCCTCTGGCCACCACTCAACCTGCAAAGACTTCAACATCGAAAGCCAAAACACAGCCCACTCCTCTCCCTAAGCAGCCAGCTCCCACCACCCCAGGTGTGTCGAATAAAAAACCCATGAGCCTTGCCTCAGGCTCAGCACCAGCTGCCCCACCCAAACGCCCTGCTGCCGCCACTACCAGGCCTTCCATCTTACCTTCAAAAGACGTGAAGCCAAAGGTAAGTGGTCAGCTAACTACTATGACCAGGAAAATTTGTCCCTTCTGAGTGTCAGATAACACAGACTCTTGTTGCCACCAGATACAGAAGCAGGCTGATGGAACTGGGAAAAGGTGATTTGAATATCAGTTTGGGGACCCATCAGTGGGCCCCCATAACATTTTGAAGCTGTTTTGCACCTTTTACTTTTCCCATCCCTGGATGTAGGCAATATTCCATCTGTTTGGTTCCTCCTCCTTTCCTTCAACTACTCCTTACTCTTACCTGTTTAAGCACGTGTTAACCAGTTTCCTCTACTCCACATACTAATCAGACATTCTTTTTAGTAGAAGTCCCATAAATTTAATTCTTTGTCTTTCTCTTTAATCATCCTGCAAAGTGAATTTTACCCATTACTTTTGTGGTATAACTAGCTCTCCCAGCTTATCTCAGCATGTTCTAGCTTGATGCAATGACTTACTTTGCTTTTGGCATTAGGCCATCTCTCCCTGGGCTACTCCTGAAATTGTCCAGTTTTCCAGGTCACCCACAGCTTCTGTGTTGCCCCAAAACTGGTCACATTTCAAGGCATTAGCTTCACAGAACTATTCTAAGAGGAGAAGGGGGTGGAGGCTGAGCCTCCCTTCTTTAACATCTTGTCTGTTTTGAGAAGGGCTTTTATGTCAGCCTGAAGGTACTCTTTAAATTCATGGTGGGAAACAGCTTTTGTTAAGATGTCAGTTTTTAATCTTGTAAAGGAAACTGGTAGAACCTAGGAAGTGTAGTCTAGACTGAAACCCTGACCAAGACACTGAGAAATGTTATCATAAACTGGTAATGATAAAATCCTGTTACACTTTCTGTCTGATCCTCATTTACCCTGTTGGCTGCTTTTTCTGATCTTAGAAAACAATTTATTTGAATAAGAGGGCAGAGGGAAGGTGACTAGAGCCGTAGCTGCAGGTCCTCCCTGCAGCTTATTCAGTAGCTGCTCTTAAAAGGGACAGAGAAGTATAGGGAAGAAGGGGGTGTATAGTTAAATTTACTCTATAATAGTAATAAAAATGAAGTGTACTGTACTGGTTGCTCTGTATACATTAACTCCTTTAATTAAACTATCTCACCCACCCATGATGTAGATATTTGTATTTTCATTTTATAGATGAGGGAGCTTAAGCTCAGTTAAATAACCTTCCTAAAGTCCGGTAGAGCCAGTCACCGAGCTCGGCTCTAATGCTTGTGCTGATGCTCAGGGCCTCTATCAGCCATTTGTATGTTCTCCTATGGCTTCTTGCTATGCAGCTTTTAAATAGCATTTCAAGATATGGCTGACCTACAGAGCTGATCTGCATTCTAATTATTAATGTTTGTCTTTTAGATACGAAACAGATGGAAACATTTTGAGAGATTGATAAACTCTCAAGTCTCACATCACGTATTATCAAAACTGGTCTTCAGGGACACTCTGTTCTAATCTTTTTTATCCAGATGAGAAAATAAAGCTCAGAGAAGCTCACTGATTTGCCCAAGAATACACTTGAGTTAGAGACAGACTAGGTCTGCAGCTCAGGCTTCTGACCCACATTTGGCCAATGGCCTCTCCATCTGCAGCTTTCCACCAAAAGATAGAAAGATTTATAGAAGCAAATAAAGCAGGAGAAAGACCTATTAAAGAAAAATAAGTCGATCTCTGATTCTGGCAGAGGAAAAAGTGTAAATTGAGAAACAGCAAAATAACTCTGGTTAAGGGCAGGCCGTTTGTGGGTTTTTTGGAAGCCAGAAACCTGGCATCTGAAGGATGTCACATCCTTTAGAGATTTCTCACCTGCGTGACTTTTTTTAAATGGATCTTACTAGCAAAATAACAGAACTACACTAGATTATTCTGAATCACGGTCATAGTGTTGAACACTTGAAAGAGGTCCCAGGGAGCATCTCATTTAGTCCTCAATATGTAGAGCGGTAAGAGAGGGAAACCTCTGCACAAAATCCTATATGTTCCCAGCAGAACAGATTGCAGAACTGCTTCCCCTGATTCTGGCCTTAGGGTTCATCGCACCATACATAGGATCTCTGTGGAAATTGTCATTACTCTGCATTTGCAAAATTGGGCTTTGTTTGATTGGATGCTGGTTTTCCATTTCACAGTATCCTGTTTGTCTCCACCAACATATTGCCCTCTGTATTGCTGTTTTTCTTAGAGGAAAAGAGCTGAGCCCACTGTGTCTGTGGTTTGGCTCACTCTCTTGAGTAACATGGTACGTTTGCTTATCAAAACAGTGTCTTCAACCCCTATTCCCATAGAAACCAGGCCAGAGTAACTCCTTCCCTTCTTTACTAGTGATGTAGTTCTCAGCCTCCATATAAGAAGAACTAGAGTGACACAGCCACTCATCTCCCCTTGAGAGACTTTTCCCTTTTGCTTTTAGACCATAGCTGTGATATCAGTGGTCCTGATTGCCTCTGTGGGTCAGGCTGCCCCTTCTCACTGCCTCTGGGCTGAAACCTTTCATCCTGTATTTCCTAACATCACATATTATCAAAGCTGGTCCTTAGTGACGCTCTCTTCTAATCGCTTTTATCCAGATGAGGAAATAAAGCTCAAAGAGGCTCAGTGATTTGCTGGACTAGGGCTGCAGCTCAGGCTTCTGACCCAGATTTGGCCAGTGGCCTCTCCATCTGCAGCCCTGTCCTGTTCAGCGTTCTCTAGGCGCATGTGAGCCAAAAGAATGGCTGGATTTGACTGAACACATTTTTAGGTTTTGCTTTGTGTATGTGTTATTTAATCTTCTATCAAGTATTTACTATATTAGGTTATTACGTTAAATATGTTAGTATTTAATGCAGTAGGTCCTGAGAAGAGTATAGGTTGTGGTGATAGACTTTTCAGGGCTGTTCATTCTCACTGGTTCAAGTCGGACTGGAGAGGTTTGATTCCATGTTTCCTGACCCCAGATCATGCAGCATCCTGCATGGTCAGTGTCTTGCTTTGTGTGGAGGACTTTGATCTTAGAGCCATGTATATTTCCTGTCATTAGCTGCCGAACCCACAGTCCCTCCTGTTCTCTGGTGCATGCTTACATAGAACCATCTGTGGCATGGTTTCTGGAGCTGTCGCTGACCTGCAGCTCTTACCCCTGCTTTCCTGTTTCTAGCCTGTTGCAGAAGCAAAGGCTTCTGAGAAGCGGGCCTCACCAACGAAACTGGCTTCTGCCCCGGCCCCCAGACCTGGATCCAAGAGCACTCAGGCTATTCCAAAAGCCACAACAGCTGCCGCTGTTGCCTCAACTGGGCCAAGCAGTAGAAACCCCCCTACATCCGTACCCAAGAGGCCCACTGGTGAGTATTGCCTGACTTTCCCTCTCGTGGGAGCTAGTGGGGAGGAGAAGGGGGACTTGGCTTTGTCCCAGCCTTATACCGCTTAGCCAGTAACCAGACGGCTGTGCAGACCTGCTTAGGTTCCAGTCCATAGTGGGGTGTCTTGAACATTGACAGCCTGCTGGGTCTAGTACTTAGCAAGCCTTGATTTCCGTGTGAGCTTGTGGTTGTGTGTGTTCAGAAAAGTCTTGAGTGAAGGAGACTGTCATGAATTCCCAGGTAGAATTTACCGTTCCTTTCCTAGTGACTCCACAGCACCCAGCACATTGCGGTCCTGGGCTTACATGATAAGAAATAGGCAATTCAAGTCCATAGGCATGATTGTTTGGTGGGTTGTTTTTGCTTTTGGGAATTTTTTTTGTTTTTTTGTTTTTTCTGATGCCTTGATCCTTGGACATAGGCACAGACTGATGACCTACATCTAAGGCCACGTAAAAGACATCGTCAGGACTGTAGAGAAGAATAACATGCAGTGCCTGGCCTTTTGTGCTACATAAAGGCATGGTCTTTATATGGATATCTAATTGACTGCTCTGTTCCCAGAGACCAGCACAGTCCCTGGCTCAAAGGAGACATTCAGTAATTGTCAAATTATGAGGAATCTCAGTATTGAATGTGCTATTCAATAGGACCAATTGTTCGACATGATATTAATAAGTATATGTTTATACAGCCCTTAAGACTGAAGGAAAACCTGCAGAAGTCAAGAAGATGACTGCAAAGTCTGTACCAGGTAATATTCCATCTACTACATTGTGGAGCCCTAACCCAGCCTGGGATCTCACTCTGTCGCCCAGGCTGGAATGCAGTGGCTCCCTCACAGCCTGCCACAGCCTCAACCTCTCCGGGGCTCAGGCAAGCCTTCTCCCTCAGCCTTCTGAGTATTTGGGACCACAGGCACATGCCACTACGCCCGGTTAATTTTTTAATTTTTTGTAGAGACAAGATCTCACCATGTTGCCCAGGCTGGTCTCCTAGGCTCAAGCAATCCTCCCCACTTGGCCTTGCAAGTGCTGGGATTACTGGTGTCAGCCAGGAACCCTGACTTAAACTCCCATTTCTCCGTCTTCCATTTGCTCTTTTTCCTTGAACACTTATTATCTCTTACTCCTGTCTTTGCAGCTGACTTGAATCGCTCAAAGAGCACCTCCACCGGTTCCGTGAAGAAAAACACCACTCTCAGTGGAGCATCGCCCCCTGCAGGGGTGATTCCCACTCGGGGCAAGCCAGCACCCATCCCTTCCCGGCCTTCCACATCTCCTTCCGTGGATAAAAAGCCCACCTCGGCCAAGCCCAGCTCCACCGCTCCCAGGCTGAGCCGCCTGACCACCAACACTTCTGCCCCTGATCTGAAGAATGTCCGCTCCAAGATTGGCTCCACAGAAAACATCAAGCACCAGCCGGGAGGAGGCCGGGTGAGTCCAGGAAGCTTGAGCTCATCGGCATGCCGGTTCCTGTGTCTTCCCCTGCCACATCCACTCACTGTTCTCCAGGCCTACCAAAGAAGGGAGGCTGTTAGGACATTGAACTCAGTGTCAGAGAATTTTAGCCTGGGCTGTGTAGCAGGCTTTGCACCCCAACAGCAGGGAAGGGGTAGGCTGAGCTCTGGGCTTTCTCTTCCTGACTTTCTAGCAGAGGGACTCCTGTTTTGTATGTTGGAGTTTGGGTTTGCATATTTGCTTGAAGGTTTAAGGATTCTTCTGTTTTACAAAAGAAACAAAATAGAAGGCAGACTTCTTAGTCACACAGCCCATGACTTGGGTGGAGTCTGTCTGAAAGAGGACTGGAGCATCCCCTTGTGGCCAGGATGAGTTGTGTTTGAGCCTCTGGCTTTCCTCTGATGCCAGATGCAGTGATGGGGAAAGGCGTGGCAGACCATGGCACTTAACTTTGTGGCTGCAAGAATTTTCTGGTTGCAAGAATTTTCAGTGACTAGAAATGGCAAAAATCCATCTGAGAACATTCAGGTCCCTGGAGTAGTGACCACCCATCCCCTACATCAGGGTAGAGGGCCTAACTTGCTGCAATCCAGAGCCATAAGAAACTGAGAGCCAGGCTCATTGACTCAGCCTGTAATCCCACGCCTTTGGGAGGCTGAGGTGAGTGGATTGCCTGACCCCGCGGGTTCGAGACCCGCCTGGGCAGCGAGACCTCATCTCTACAATAAATCAAATAATCAGCCGGGCGTGGTAGCGCATGCCTGTAATTCCAGCTACTCGGAAGGCTGAGGCGGAAGGACCACCGGAGCCCAGCAGGTCGAGGCTGTGGTGGCCGGGAGCGGCCACTGCACTCCAGTCTGGGTGACAGAGTGAGTTTCCAACAAAAAAAAAAAAAAAAAAAGAAAGAAAGAAACTCAGGAGAGACAAAAATGAGACAGAATCCTGATACAGTTGGAGAACACGGGTGGCAAATAGAGATCTGTCTGGATAAGGGCCTCAGAGTTGTTTTCGGTAAGCGAGGGTGGTCCTGGTGTACCCAGCCAGGCCTCTGGTCTGTGCTGCCAATGGCCCGTCTCCCCCTCTCTTTGCTTTATAGTGCAAAAGTTGCAGATGGTCTTGGTGGGAAGTTGAGTACTTGGTCTAGTGAATTGTTTTCTGTTCCAACATACCTGAAGATTATGATACTTCCCATCTTCCATAGTGACTCCCTGTGACCATGGCAACTTGCTTGGGGCATATCGGAGTATCCGAATGGGAGGGCATTGTCCTTGGGAAATGATGCCCCAACACACCCAGAAGTCACTCACTTGTCTTCTCAGTCTCCCTTTGTGCATTGTTTCCATAAATGGTGTTTTGATCTCTTCCTCGCATCTCAAGACTTTGGTCTGCAGCTCCTCTTCCCATGACCCCCTGACTCAGGGATTTCTGACTTGGTCTACCCTGGGAAATGGGTGTTTTTTCCTAGCGTCCAGAGTGACCTGTTTCTGCCTGATGGCCTGGCCTAGATTTGAGTCCCCTACAGCCTTCTTTCCTTCTTGGCATTTGAGCTCTTCTTATCCTCTTGGTTTGAAATTTGCCCTCCCTTTATCTCCATCCAGGCCAAAGTAGAGAAAAAAACAGAGGCAGCTGCTACAACTCGAAAGCCTGAATCTAATGCAGTCACTAAAACAGCCGGCCCAATTGCAAGTGCACAGAAATCATCGGCTGGGAAAGTGAGTTTTATTTAGACATACCTCTGGAAGGTTAAAGATGGTAAAATATTTCTTCCAGCCTTAGTCACTTTCCCTCTACTGCACTTTGTTCCTATCCTTAACTAGTTCCTACTTCTTCTCCTCCATTTTCCCTTCTCTGTGCTTGATGACTCAGTCATTAGAAAATTTTTTGTATTAGCCCTGAAAGTTGACAGAGTTGGGAGCCCATTATCCCTTTGGGGAATATGTATTCAGCAGGATAAAATGGATTCAAAAACTTCCAATCATTTCCTTCACACTGACCATGATGTGACACCCACCCAGAATGGACACAAACAGTGCACTCAAGTTCATCCTCAGGAAGACATGGCAGTGGTAACCTTCCATCACCTGAACTCTGGAGCCCCTGTGCTTTAATTTGAACTAGAAGGCCTCTCTCATACTGCTGCTGGGTGTGATGATAGCTGCATTAGTCCTGGTTCCCCAGGTCACCCCCCAGCTGAAAGTTAGAGCTCATTTCCCATGGAAACCCACTTAGTATGGGCTTCTAACGTCCACTAAGGGGCAGAGTGAGCTGAATGCGTTCCCCTTGCCCCTAAATCCTGGAACTGGACCCTCCTGCCCGCTGGAGCACACCTTAGCTGTGGGCAGTGGGCCTTTCTGAACAATAACTGCCAGAGAAGCCTGAGCTCCAACCCTAGGAACCAGGATGGGAAGTCTCAGCCCAGGGGATTCACACAGTGGGGGGGGGATGAGGAAGGCTGTACCATGGCTTCCAGGTCCTATAGGTCCATACCAAGGGTCCTCAGGAAGTGGTTTGCTCACAAGGTATTCACTATAAAGCTGTGAAGAGGCTAGCCATAACTAGTTACAATATGGGCTGGAGTTTCTCGGTGGATTTCTGTGCTCTGTGGAGAACTCTCCAGTCAGGGGCTGTATCCTTTGAAGAAAACCTCCAGTTCTGAAGCAAGGATGGAAGGAAGGAAGCTGGCAACTGATTCTTCTTGGGAAGGTCCGAGAAGAATTCTTTGTTCCAGACTCTTAGAGCCAGGGCCTTTGTATTTCTCACTTCTGGAGAGCCATTCCTTTGCAACATGGTGCAGTTACGTGTCATTGCAGCTTACAGCCCGTTCTCTTTGCATGTGAGTCTCACGGGCAAAGGATTAGACATCTGGAGGATTATAGAAGGTGGTTTACCCTCCAATCAAAAATTTGGTACTTTTGCGAACCCTGAGCCAAGTGGGCTACATGTGGAAGCTGCTAAGGCTGCAGCCAACGCTTCCCTGGTGTCCAGGACTCTGCATTTGCATCTGTCTGAGCATCATCCCTTCCTTCCTGCTAGTATCAGACCCATGCCCCAATTGCCAGCTGCCCACTGCTTCTCACAACAGCCTTTTCATCCAAGACTGGGTCTGGCTGCAGCCATTCCAGGCCCCAGATTTACGAGACATACCCTCCTTGGGTGAGGACAGGTCCTCGCAGAGAGGAGCCAGGGACACTGTGCCCAGCTTGTGGGGAAGAAGCAGAGCAAGGAGGTGGGCCATGCCTGGGTGGGCATCAGGGGCCTGCTGCAAAGACCACAATGCAGTGCCTGTGCTATACCCGCTTCTTGTTGTCGTTGGTGTGTTCACTCCCCTCCTTGCCTTTTCACGTTGCTTCACCTGTCCTGTCCAAGGTGGGGGTGGAGGTTTAACAACACTCTTTATTGGTCGCTGTGATCATGTGTGGACTCACCGCCTGCCCTGTGTCAGTTCTAACCAGTCCTCTCCCTTTGTGTTGTTTCTTCTGTTCTCTAACACTCCAGGTCCAGATAGTCTCCAAAAAAGTGAGCTACAGCCATATTCAGTCCAAGTGTGGTTCCAAGGACAATATTAAGCATGTCCCTGGAGGTGGTAATGTAAGTATAAGCTCTGACCAGCTGGCGCTGAGGCATAGCCCACTGTGGGGTGAGCTGGGGGGAGGACCAGCTGCCTGTGTAGACAGGACACAATGGCTTGGATGTGGGTGTTCTCTAAGAAGCAGGCTAGCAAAGTGAAGGAAAACCTCAGTGCGCCAGCAAGTTTAGGCCAGGAGTTCCCACTAAGCCCCTGAACAGCTGCCCAGTGACACCCACTTGGTGTCTTCTCACCCACGTGGTGGGAGACACTTGGGTTTTCCTCCCACTGTGTCGGAGACCTGGTCTCAGTGGTCCATTCCTGGGAAGAATGTGTCTGTCTGCATGCCCGTGTGGCACCGTGGGAGTCGCTGCTCTGCGACAGCTGTCCAGATTTTTCCAGAGTCCATTCTTGAATCCTCATCATTATGCAATCAGAATGAGTCAGCATTCTCCTCCTGACCCATCTCGGATGTTTTCCTCCATCCTTGTTACTCTCCTTTTTCCTCTTCCCACACTTTCCTTTTCTCTCCCTTCTACTCCCATTTCCCTTCCTGCACTTCTTTCCTCATTTTTTTTTCCTTTTCGAATCCCTTCCTCCTTTTTCCCTTTTTTTTGAGTCAGAGTCTCACTCTGTCACCCAGGCTAGAATGCAGTGGCACGCTCACAGCCACCACAGCCTCGACCTGCTGGGCTCAGGTGATCCTTCTGCCTCAACCTTCCAAGTAGCTGGAACTACAGGCACATACCACCACGCCTGGCTAATTTTTTGATTTATTGTAGAGATGAGGTCTCACCAAGTTGCCCAGGCTGGTCTCAAACCTGTGGGCTCAGGCAGTCCTCTCACCTCAGCCTCCCAAAATGCTGGGATTATAGATGTGAGCCACCGCGCCCGGCCCTTTTTCCTTTTTTTAGTTCCTTTTCCCTCGTTATCTTTTTGCCCCCTTCCATCTTCCATCCAAACGTCCTTCTTCTTATCATGCTGCTATTGTGTGCCAGCTCTGCCATCTGTGTTGGGTACTTGGGTGGCTGCAGCTCACAGGGAGGTTCTGGTCTAGGGCGAGACAGGACAGCGTCTTGTCTCATAGTGTGCATTGTCCACTGTGCATTGTCCACTTGCCCCTAACAGGAACCAGGGATGGCACTCTGCAGAGCTGTGCGAACCCCTGCCCTCACTGCTTCCCTTCCAGCTCCCAAGTACAAGAGCTCGTCCCTGGTTCTTTCTCTTTACTGTCTTGAACTGAACTAGGTCTACTCTATTTACCCTTTTCATTTTCAGCCTCTGTTCCCCTGCTCCCTCAGTGGTCATGACACTCTGCCCATTGCCTACAGATACCTCCAACAGGACCATCATGAGGAATGCAGCCACAAGCTTTCTCCTTGCCCCACATAGCTCCCCCTTCCTGCCCTCCTTCCTAGGCATCTTCCCACCACTGGCTCTTCCTGGCCTGGGCAAAAGCAGCATCCTTTGCACACAGATAGAGTGTGCTTGGCCAGCTTTATGTTGGCCAGACATTACCCAGCCTGGCATGGAGTCAGGGGAGGTGAGGATAGGGACTGAACCTGTGAGAGACCCAGAAAGTCACTGACCCCAGCTTTTCCTCTCAGGTTTTTAGCCTGGGTGAAAACAGAAGGTCAGCAGGAGTTCTGAGGGAACTGGCTCACTTGTGCGTATGTGACATAGAAATGTGTTTATGTATGTTGTGCAGTGTATGTAAGAGCTCTGAAAATCGTCATCACTTACCCATCACTTACTAGCATCTTTCCACACTACCTACATGTGATTTGAAGCAAGTTTTTGTTTTGTTTTGTTTTTTTAGGGTGAATGTATTTTTTAAAGCATTTTCATGTGAGAAGGCTTTCTTAAACAGACCGCATTAGGAAACCACTATAAGCAGAGTTTCTAGGTGGGAAGATGAGGGCAAAGAGCAGTGGGCCACAGCCTAGACTCAGGCACTGTAGTTCCTTCCATAGCCCCCCACCACCAGTGTATCCATAAAGCCAGCACAAATAAACATGCAGTGTAAAATAGTGGGCCCGCCTGCTGTGCCCATATACACACAGACTAACCCCTTGGGGAGGATGCTAGGGGAGAGAAGGGTGTGGTGTGCTAATTTGTCTAATGTGGCAGCTTCTTCGTGGCTGGTCCCTGCTTAAGACTTTGTGACAGTTTGGGTTTCATTTCACCCTTGCAGGGTTGGGTATGTTTGTGTGAGGGTTCTGAGGCCTGTAGGCCGCTTGTTTCTACCGCATAATTGGTTTCTGCAGTAGGCCCACAGCCCTCATAGACCATCAGGGCAGCCTGTGGAAACACAAGGAGAGCAAGGCTTGTGGGTGCTGTGTTGGTTGTATACCAGACAGAGGACCACAGAGAGCCAGTGTGGCTTCTACTCTGGCAGGCTTCCCTGAGGAAGGGGAGGAAGGGGTGTCTGGTGTCTGGGTCAGCCCACAAAGGAGGTGCACGTCCTCAGTGAGAAAAGCTACACATGGCTCCCTGAGGCTGGAGTAGAGTAGAGGCAAGTGGCCAGGGAATGCACGTGGGGGTGTCATTTGGAAGCAGATTGAAGAATCCCCCACGTACCAGCCCAGGGAGAGAGAGCTGGACCTTAGAGGCGGTGAGCCTCATTAAGTGAGTGAGGCTCAATTATGGTTTTTGAAACTTTTTATTAACGGAAATTTTCAAACATACAGAAGGAGAAAAAATAGTAAAATGAACTCAAGGTACCTTTTACCCAGCTCCATTGACTGTCTACTTGGCCAGGCTTGGTTTATCTATATATGCTCACCCCAGTTATTCTGAAGCCAGCCCTAGATACAGTATTCATCTGAAACTATTTCAGTATACACATTTAAAAGATAAGGACTCTATAATATATATATTGATACATATGGCCAGGCATGGTGGCTCATGCCTGTAATCCCAGCACTTTGGGAGGTAGAGGCAGGAGAATCGCTTGAGCCCAGGAGTTCGAGATCACCCTGGGTAATGTAAGACCTCATCTCTACAAAAAATACAAAAATTAGCCAGGCATGGTGATGCACAGCTGCAGTCCCAGCTACTCAGGAGCCTGAGATGGCAGGATCACTTGAACCCAGGAGGTCAAGGCTGTGGTAAGCTGGTGTCCGTTGCTGTGGTGAACATTACCACGCCACTTGCACTCTAGACTGGGCAACAGAGTAAGATCTTGTCTGGGGAAGAAATAGAAAAACCTTAAAACATGCCAGGCTGAGGTGAGTGAATTGCCTGAGCTTGTGGGTTTGAGACCCGCCTGGGCAACTTGGTGAGACCTCATCTCTACAACAAATCAAAAAATTAGCCAGGTGTGGTCGGCGCACCTGTAGTTCCAGCTACTTGGAAGGCTGAGGCGGAAGGATCGCCAGAGCCCAGCAGGTCGAGGCTGCTGTGGCCGGGAGCAGCCACTGCACTCTAATATGGGCGACAGAGTGAGACTCCAACTCAAAAAAAAAGAAAAACATGCCTGGCACCTGTAGTCCCAGCTAGTTGGGAGGCTGAGGCAAGAGAATCACTTGAGGCCAGGAGTTTGAGTTCAGCCCTAGGCAACTTAGCAAGACCCCTACCTCAAAAAAAAAAAATACCCTTAAGGGACAGCTTGTGTCTTTGACCAGGTAGTTGAGCTCTGGGCATCCTGCCTAAGGGAGTCATCTGGGTTGCAGAGACCTATACAGTCCTGTGCCACATACCAGTTTCAGTCAAGGATGGACTGCATATGTGACAGTGATCCATAGGATTATAATACTGTGGGTTTTTTTTAACCTTTGGTATGTTTAGATACACAGACCCCTACTAATGTGTCACAGTTGTTTACAACATTCAGTACAGTAACATGCTGTACAGGTTTGTAGCCTGGAGCAGTAGGCCATGCCGTATGCCTGGGTGTGGAGTAGACTATACCATCTAGGTTTATGTAAGTCACTCTGTGGTGTTCATACAATGAAGAAACTACCTAATGACACATTTCTCAGAAGTATTCCCATCCCTAAGTGATGCCTGACTATTCAAAAAGATATTTATTGCTGCCAATCTATCTGTGATCACAAGTAGCTGGGAACCCAATATATAAAAATTGAAAATAACCCAAATGTTCCATATTAAGAATGTGGTAGGTGGGGTGCAGTGGCTCACGCCGGCAGTCCCAGCACTTTGGGAGGCAGAGGCAAGCGGATTGCCTGAGCCCAGGGGTTCGAGACCAGCCTGAGCAACATGGCAAGACCTCATCTCTACAATAAATTTAAAAAACTAGCCTGTCCCTGTGGTTCCAACTATTTGGAAGACTGAGGTGAAAGGATCTCCTGAGCCCAGTAGGTTGAGGCTGCAGTGCTTGTGAATGTGCCAGTGTACTCCAGCCTGGCTGACAGACTCCGACTCAAAAAACAAAAAAAAGAGCTGGGCTCAGTGGCTCAGCCTGTAATCCTGTGCCTTTGGGAGGCTGAGGTGAGTGGATTGCCTGAGCCCGCAGGTTCGAGACCCGCCTGGGCAGGCGAGACCTCATCTCTACAATAAATCAAAAAATTAGCTGTGTGTGGTAGCGCGCGCCTGTAATTCCGGCTACTAGAAAGGCTGAGGCAGAAGGATCGCCAGAGCCCAGCAGGTCAAGGCTGCAGTGGCCGAGAGCGGCCACTGCACTCCAGTCTGGGTGACAGAGTGAGACTCCAACTCAAAAAAAAAAAATAAGAATATGGTTATTTATATGGGATACTATACAATAGATTATTATGTGGCCCTTTCTTTGCATTTTTCATCAAAGATAGGGACATTATTATAGCATGGATTAAGCAGGAATACAAAATCATATATATGTGTTGTAATATATGATAATATATATATGACAACATTATATGATTACATATATTTGGCTGTACTTTCAGCCATGAGGGGGAAAATGCATAAGAACTGGAAGTAAATATGCTATTCCAGGTTTCTCCAGGTAAGGAGTTGCTGGGTAAGATTTTGAGGTAGAACACAAGAGACATTTCGGGCCAGCCCTGATGTTGGTTTTCAGGCCTGGAAAAATGGGGAAGAGCTGTCTGGAGCATGTGTGGATGGGGCCGCATAGAAGGGACTGTGGTGTGTGGGAAACAGTGGTGTGGTCTGGCTGGAGGTGGGGTCAGGAGCAAAGAGCAGGGCCAAGGTGGACTTGGGAGGTGACCTGACCTTAAGCAGACTGAGACAGGGGCTTACAGAGGGAGAGAAAATCCCTAACATGCAGAAGGTTATAAAAGCAGCCTGGGTTTGGCCCTGACGACATACCCTCGCTCTGAGGCAGTGATTTTTTCATGTCCTTCTCCTCAGGTCCAGATTCAGAACAAGAAAGTGGACATCTCCAAGGTCTCCTCCAAGTGCGGGTCCAAGGCTAACATCAAGCACAAGCCTGGTGAGTGTGCCTCCCTCCACTGGGACCCCCAGGGTGGGCTGGCTGGGTTACCCTCTGACTGGGGAGGTTTCGTCCCTGTGCCTTCAGCATTCTTGGGACCACCTCCCACCAGGACACAGCATGGATACAACAGTCTTCAGTCTGGGAGCGGGAGGGAGGCCGCACCTCTCAGGGGAGGAGGAACAGGTTGTGAAGGCAGCTCTTGGCCCTGCATTCTCTTGAGCACCTGCCGTTGATCTGTGCCAGGGGGAGGCTGAGGACCTGGACAGCTCCCCACATCGCATCCCAGGAGCTGATGCTGAAGGAGCTCTTAGAGAGCAGAGGTCAGAACTTCCTGTCGGATTCGGGAGCAGAGTGTGCTCTCAAGCAGTGAAGGGCCAGCCACCAACCCTGGCAGAAGCGGGAGGCATTCAGTAATGCTGCCTAGGCCCACAGACATGGATTTTGCAGCTGCAGCCATGCAGTGTGCTTCCAGCACCACAGTTGGCCAGCACCACAGTTGGCCTGTGCCCCAAAGCAGCCTCTGGGTGGAGCTTGGGCTTTTGCCTCAGGTAGACCTAGCAGCCTCGTGTGACTGGTTCCTGAGTCTGTAGCAGATCTGGGACGAGGGAAATATCCGTGCCGCAGCTGGCACACTGGGCAGCGAGACCTCATCTCTACAGTAAATCAAAAAATCAGCCGGGCATGGTAGTGTATGCCTGTAATTCTGGCTACTCAGAAGGCTGAGGTGGAAGGATCGCTGGAGCCCAGCAGGTTGAGGCTGCAATGGCCAGGAGCAGCCACTGCTCTCTAGTCTGGGCGACAGAGTGAGACTCCAACTCAAAAATAATAATAATAATAATTAATAAATAAAATCAAAATAGCTGGACGTGAGAGGCTTCACACCTCTAATCCCAGCACTTCGGGAGGCAGAGGCAAAGAGGATTGCCTGAGCCCAGGGGTTCAAGACTGGCAACTTGGAGAGACCTTATCATCTCTACAGTAGATTAAAAAAAATTAGCCGGGCTCGGTGGCTCAGCCTGTAATCCCGTGCCTTTGGGAGGCTGAGGTGAGTGGATTGCCTGAGCCCGCGGGTTCGAGACCCGCCTGGGCAGCGAGACCTCATCTCTACAATAAATCAAAAAATCAGCCGGGCGTGGTAGCACATGCCTGTAATTCCGGCTACTTGGAAGGCTGAGGCGGAAGGATCGCTGGAGCCCAGCAGGTCGAGGCTGCAGTGGCCGGGAGCGGCTACTGCACTCCAGTCTGGGCGACAGAATGAGACTCCAACTCAAAAAAAAAATTAGCCAGGTGTGGTGGCGCACGCCTATAGTTCCAACTATTTGGAAGGCTATGGTAGAAGGATAGCCTGAGTTCAGCAAGTTGAGGCTGCAGTAGCTGTCATGCCACTACACTCCAACCTGGGTGATAGAGTGAGACTCCAACTCAAAAAATAAATAAAAAGATCAAAACCTCTGTCCCTTAACTGTTTTTTTTCCCTTTTATCTGGAAAATCTACTCTTGTGAGATACCTCCTTCTCTAGTGACAGAGTCACTTAGGGTCTTGTTTTGGCCAGGGCTGGAATCCTAGCATGTGGGACCCCTGGAGACCTCGGCCAGATGCTAGGCATGGAGCTCTGTGATGTGAGCTGAGAGGAGATGGCAGGGCCCAAGAGAAGCCATGGTGCTGAGCCTCGAGAGCAGAGGGAAAGCTGGGAGGCCAGCCTCGCCTGCACCTCTCCCTACCCCAGCCCAAGAGCACCAGATCCTGGGCCTGGCCTGGTCCATGTCTGCCCTTTCCTGACTCATAGGGGCCATTCTCTCCTTTTTACCACTTTCTTTTCACGCAGCATGATTCCATGCTGTGGGGCTTTTCATGACCTGTCCCTGTCTACCACTAGCTTGGTGGCACTTTGGGCAAGTCATTTCTCTTTTCCAGCATCAGTTTTAGCAACTGTGAAGCACAGATTGTGTCCCTGATAGGGCATTCGTGAGAGTTCAGTGAGGCTGTGCTGGCAAACACGGCATGGCTCTGTAGCTAAAGGGAGTCATCACACGGCCACAAGAATCAGGCGTCCATCCATCTTGGCACCCTCAGAGGTTTCACCCTGGAGACTGTGCCTCGGGCCTGCCCAAGCCTGGCCTGCAGCTGCGGGGCTGGGATGGTGGCAAGGATGGCTTTCCTCCCCTTGCAGGACTATCTCCGTCCCATCTTGATGAGAGAAGCCCTGTTCAGACAAGCATGCTCACTGTTCCTCCTCATTTGCCCCCATAGCCACCCAGGAGCATGTCACATTTTTCCCCTTTCTAGGTGGGCACATCATTGGTCCTTGGCCGTGGTTTCTGTTCCAGGCTCCTGGCTTTGCCTGCAGGGACATTTCTTTGCCACCCTTAGTGACCGATTTCTTTCTGTTTCCAGGTGGAGGAGATGTCAAGATTGAAAGCCAGAAACTGAACTTCAAGGAAAAGGCCCAGGCGAAGGTGGGATCCCTCGATAATGTGGGCCACCTACCTGCCGGAGGCGCGGTGAAGGTAGCGAGTGGGTCACCAGGGAGATGGCTGGGGCTGGGGGGCATGCAGCGAGGGTCAGGGTTCTAGCAGGTAGGCACCTGTCACCGCCACTCAGTCTCTTCAGGAGTCTTGTCTTCACACGCCATTGCTGTTTTCCCATTGTCCGTCATCCACCCCGACCGAGGCAGAGGAGGCGAAGAGGCCCCAGCCCCGCCACCGCCCCGCTGGAGGCAGCGCCTCGCTCCTGAGCGCCGTGGCCTTGCGACTCGGCAGCCCCTCCTGGCCATTTCAGAGAGACTGTGGGCTGGAGCACAGATTACGAGGCGGGCGGGGTCTGCACTTCACGTGGTTCTCCCAGCTACTCATGGAGCGGGCAGTGTGGGCCCCGCCCCGTGTCAGGCGCGTTCCTGTCCTGGGGGCAGGGTAGCACGTTTCCCACCGCCATGGGCAGCAGACTACCTTGGGAGGGCCTGCCTGTGGCTTCCCGCAGGACCTGGGAGGGGCTCCGGCTGCAGAGCGGCCGTCCTCGGGGCCTGCGGGGCCTCTCCTCCCCTCCCCCTCGCTCTTCCCTCCTCCCTCCCTCCTTCCACAGTGCTGTGAGCCTTTTGTGTGCCAAGATGCTGTCTGTCCCTGTTCCTGTCATCAGCTGGGGGAGGCCCACGGGGCGGCCTCTCTCACACTTCCGAGCCAGGGAAAGGGGCTCCCTGCTGGCCCTGTGCTGGTCAGTGCCCAGCCTCCCTCAGTGCTCCAGTTCCAGCTCTGTTCAGCTTCCGTGAACACTTTGGGGGTCACTGTCATCATAGGCTCTCTGTTAGTGCCCCCACACCTTGCGAGGATGCTGTCTTCAGTCTGTCCCGTTGAGTCTGGCGCGGTGGGCGTCACCTCGGCTTCAGTCTCTCATCCAAGGCCACACAGCAAGCAAGTGTAGACCAGGACTCATACCTGAGTTTTTCTGACCCTGAGTCTTGCATACTTTTCTTTATTCGTATTCTCAACCTTTATTATTTCTGGGATTGTTGTGCTAATGCTAATGCAGGGGCCTGTTTCTTCCACTTTTCTGTTTGAAAGCTGCTCCTCCTTTGTCACCTTTGGGCATTCGGGGACAGCTGTTTAGCCTACCTTCCCCCTCCTGTGAATCCCCCCAGCCCCAAAGTCTCCCCAGGCCCCGCCTCCTCAGATATTTCTTCCTGTTTCCCTGGGGCCCAGAACAGGGCCCAGTGCAGAAGAGGCCTCAGTTTCTGGGGTACATGACCAGACGGTGAACAGGCAGGGAGAGTTCCTGAGGACCCTTCCCTGAGCCCATGCTGTGTGCAGGGGGTGGTCTGGGCTCATGGGAGTCAGGATGGTAGGCTACCTCCTCGGGGAGCTGCCTTGCCAGCTGGTGGCACCACTGCTTCCCGAGCGGTCTGGGCCCACCATCTGGAGGATGCTCTTAGGCTTGTCGAGAACTGTGTCTTAGCTGCTTTCTTCGGTGCCAGCCTTGGTGAGAGCCCGAGCACACGGCCCCTCAGAGAGGCTTCATAAAGCCTCGCAAGTCACAGAAGCAGCTCCAAAAGTGTCACTAGCTGGGCTGCTCCCGAGCTTCAGGAACCACGGGTGGGGCTCGGGGAGGGGCTGGGTGCCACCTGGATTAGGTTGTGCCAGGTGCCGGGACAGTGGGGGTGGGGGGCTACGTGTAAACCCACCACCATCACCCCATCCCACTCCCTTCCCGACTGACCCTGCACTGTCTCCCCCACTGTTTCATTGTAGACTGAGGGCGGTGGCAGCGAGGCCCTTCCGTGTCCGGGCCCCCCTGCTGGGGAGGAGCCGGCCATCTCTGAGGCAGCGCCTGAAGCTGGTGCCCCCACTTCAGCCAGTGGCCTCAGTGGCCACACCACCCCGTCAGGGGGTGGTGACCAAAGGGAGGCCCAGACCTTGGACAGCCAGATCCAGGAGACAAGTAAGTGGCTGGGCTCGGCCTGAGGGCCAGCCAGGGGCCCTGCCACTGGCCGCAAATTGAAACTCCTTTGTTTTTTGACTAGTGTGGCCTAAATTTTAACGAAGTAACCTTTTATTTTCCAGGCATCTAATGATGACATTCTGGTCTCGTCTTCCGTCTCCCCTGTGTTCCCTCTTGTCTCCCCGCCACCCCTCCCTTCCCTCTTCCCGTGTCACTGCAGATTGAGACCTACAGGCTGACGTTCCGGGCAAACGCCAGGGCCCGCACCGACCACGGGGCCGACATTGTCTCCCGCCCTCCCCACTTCCCTGGCGGCCCCGGCTTGGGCTCCCGGGCCCTTGGCCCCCTTCCCCGGGCTGTCCACTAGACCAGTGAGCGCTTGGGCGCTGGGCAGCCCGCTAGGCTCCCCTCCCTCCTGCTTCACTTGCCCAGGGCAGCAGCAGTCCCGCCCCACACCTCTTCCTACTGCCAGCCCCAGGCCCAGCTCCCTGCTTCGCTCTCACCGTCACGCCGAAGGGGTCGGCAGGGGAATCGGGCGGGGGAGGCTAAGTTGGGATCTAGGAGGGAGAACCGGATTCCAGCCTCCTCTGCGTTTGGTGTTTTGGACCAAACGCAAAAGAAACTGACATGCCCTGTCTCCGCCCTGGGTCTACCTGGAGGGAAGCGTGGAGGTGGATTCCGAGTGGTGACTGGATGCTGACCGCGCCCCCTGGACCTGCTAAGCCACTGCCTCTCCCTTTGACCCCACAATGGCCCCTGCCACGCAGGTGGCATCAGGCCCTTCCCGCTGCCCTGCCCCAAGCTAGTGAAGGGTCAGTGCTGCCCGTCCCTGCTGCTTACCATACCTGCCTCGCTGCTGTCACACTTCTTTTTCTTGTTTTATCCTTTTTTTCCTCATAACCTAGAAACTGGTGGAATAGTTTTGCAAGTTGAAGCCATGTCTAAGTGAAAGGCCTCAGTAGGTGTCCAAGGAGACAGGGAGGGGAGATCCTGAAGCCTCCACCCAGGAGGATGTCGTTGGGGGCTGCCTGGCTTGGGCCGCTGCAGGCCCTGGAGGTGGTGTGGGCAGGAAAGTGAGGTGCGGGGGCTGCGGCTGGTGAGCAGATCCGGCACGTGAGGGCTGGTCACGGTGTGGACTGGTGGTTTGGCATTTTGTGTGTATGCGGCTTTGCTTTTCTAACCAAGAGGCCTGTTTGGGCATCTCTCTCTGTCCCATCCCCTGGGATCTGGTGGCCAGCCTGGGATAGAGGGTCAGGCGTAGGGACACAGGAAAGGGCCCAAGGTCAATCCTTCGGGCCTGCTGCAGCCTAGGACACTCCAGCTCTTGTGTCCAGAGAAGCAAGATGTCCAGAACTCATGTGGAGAGTGGGGAATCAGGTCTGGAAATTAAAGCAAAACGAGGCACGAGACTAGGGCCATTCGCTTCCCCTCTAGCCTGGTGAGGGAGGAGAGGGGAGGCTGCCTGCGGAGGGGCATCCCAGCGAGGCCAGGCCTTGGGATGGCTGCAATGAGGAGAAGTCCTGGGAACTGTATTGACACAAAGATTCTTATTGCACTTGTATTTTTTGTATTAAAGTTTGCATGGTTTCTAATAAAGGATTAAAACCTAAGCTTGTAGTGAATGGCCTGGAGTTTGCGAGGGCTTCCCTGGAGGGGCATTTGCTGCAGTGCAGATTTGCCTCTGAGGAGGCTGCCTCAGACTCGGCCCGGGCCTCCCGCACCCTTTGCCCCTCTGCTCCTGGTGTCCCCTGGAGCTGAAGAGAGTAAGGGTCTACCTAGCTTCAGATTTTGTTTGCAGGTGCAGGGAGGGCATGCCTGGGCCTGACACACCCTGCCCTTTTCTGAGGCAGCAGTTTTTCCTGGGGAGCTTTGATGCCATGGCCCCGGCTCCCCAAGCACGCACCGAGAGAGGAGGGGCCTTGTGGGGAAGGTGCTGCCCAAGCCGGAGGACCAGTTCTCCTCAGACAGTCTGCAGATGCTTCAGCCGTGCCCGGGATGTCAGGGTGCCGGTCTTCGTCAGGAGGGAGGGGCAAGATGAAACCGGGAGAAGCAGGCAATGGGGGTTGGGTGGCAAGGCAACGCAGCAGGGATGACACACAGGGCTCAAGGTACCTGCTGTCCTCCCTCTGTTGATGCTGAGGCTGACAACAGGCTCTCAGTCCTTTTTCTCCTTTGGCCCAGGGCTCTGGGGAAGGGGGTGATCCCAGGAGAACACTCTCTAGGTGGGCAGCAGGAATGGTCAGCATTCCTAGGGGTTGTCTGGTCACAGCTCCCTGGAAGGTCCCCATGTGTCAGAGAATCTGAGAAGGCTGGCCTGACAGGTGGGGACCAGCAGCCCCCATGTCAGCCACATGTGCTACTCTGCAGCCATTTGGGGTGGGACACTTCTGTACTTCCCAGTTTGCTTGTGGCTCAGCCATTGCCTGTGTCAGTCTGTGATTGTTGTAACAATTTCAAATAAATAAAGCTGCCTGATGTCCCACCACCCAGACCTGTGTCTTCTGTACTTCCTGACTTGTCTCTAGCACCTATGGTGCCCCTTCCTGCTCCCAGCTTATCCCCTTGCGTCAGGGGTCTGGTGTGAGGTGTGCTGCTGTCTTGACGAGCTGAGCACACAGCCGCCTCAGCTGTGAATTTGTGGACATGACCAAAGGGAAGAACATCTGCCTAAGGGGGCTGCTCAACATCTGCTCTCCAAACCTACCAGGGCAGGGATGGTTCTTACAGGCTCCCCATGGGGGGGACACCTACAGGAGCAGCTGTGACAAATAACCATGCTGGCCCCAGCAGTGTGTGAGCTAGTTAACCGCACCAGGGAGGAGGGCCTGCATTGGAACACGGTGTAGAAACTTTTTTTCCCCAGCTCTTGTCTTTAGCCAAGTGCAGAAATTTTTTAACATTTTCCTTTTTAAAAAATATTTTTTGGCTAGGCATGGTGGTTCACACCTGTAATCCCAGCACTTTGGGAGGCCAAGGTGAGAGGACTGCCTGAGGCCAGGGGTTCGAGACCAGCCCAGGCAACTTGGCGAGCTCATCTCTACAATAAATAAAAAAGTTAGCTGAGTGCACGCCTGTAGCTCCAGCTACTTGGAAGGCTGAGGTGGAAGGATCAGTGGAGCCCAGCAGGTCGAGGATGTGATGGCCGTGAGCATGCCACTGCACTCCAGCCTGGACAATAGAGACTCAAAAAAAAAAATTAATAAGAGATGGAGTCTTGCCATGTTGCCCAGGTTGGTCTGGAACTCCTGGGCAAGAGAATTCTCAAATGATTCTCTTGCTGGGATTACAGGAGTGAAGCACCACGCCAGGCCCAGGGTGGAGGAGGAGGCTCTAACCCAACCCCCTTTCCTTCCCTGAGACTTGGGGCCACAGCCAGACCTCCAGCAGTAGCCGTCTCCCTTCTGCCTTTCTTCCTCCTGGCTTGGAGATCCAGGGCCAGCCTGCTAGGAGAAGAGCCCCTAGAGGACAGCAGCACTCACAAGGGATAAATAGAACTTTATTTTAAATAAACATTTGCACTCTGTACACGGCCTCTGCGGAAGCAGGGCTCAGTCATCAGCTGACTTGCGCACATCAAAGCTGCCACAGGGTCCTCGCAACAGCTCTGCCAGCAGTGCGAGCAGCTGCCCATGCTCCTGCTGCACGCTTAGGGGGAGGGCAGCCAGCTCACTGCGCAGGCTCCGCTCCACCATGCGGCCCAGGGCCCGGCGCAGCCCCCTCAGCAGCCGCACCGTGCGTGAGTCGCCCTCCAGCCGCAGCAAGTCGCTGTCGCTCAGTGAGATGGTGGCGCGGCGCCCATCATCTGGGGGAACGAAAAAGCGGTGGAAGCCAAGTGAGGCCAGGCCCCAGAGAACTGCCCGAGGAGCAGCGGGTGGGCCTTCGGCAGTACCCACCACGGATGTGCACGTCCCCATCTGTCAGGAGCAGCACGGCCAGTGGGTGCACCTGGGAGGAGTCCCGGACGAAGACACTGCCATTGGACTTGACTGCCATGAAATACGTCAGCCATCGGCTCCGCAACCGGGTGGCCTCCCTAGGAAACACGGGGCTGGGTGAGGCCGCCCTTCGAGCCCTTGCCAGCCGCCCTGTCCAGTCCTGCCCACCCCTACCTATTGATGGTCGACTTGTGCAGCAGGATGTTTCCTGATTTGGTCCGGTATGTGACACTGTTGGGCTTGAACTTCCCCTGCCGGGTGACCTTGCCCTGCCTCACCTGCGGGGATGAAGAGATGTGGGGATGAGCAAGGGGCTGGGACGGGGAGGATGGGACCTGGCCGACTCCCTCCCCCTCCCGGAGGCGGCACCTGGATGAGGTTGGGATAGAGGCCAGCCATCAGCACGCCCTTCACCAGCTCCTCCTCTTCACTGTACTCGTTGCACTGGGCAGAGGCCAGGGTGCAGTCCGAGGGCTTCCCCACTAGGAACGCTTCATAAATGTTCTCCGAGAACTGCTTGATGAGTCCTGGGAAGCAGAGTGCATGGTGAGCCCGTGGCCTGCTAGCCAAAGACCGGAGGGAGATGGGAGCTGGTGGGGGAGCTGAGGGGCCCAGAGAGCAGGCGCAGCCCGGCTGACCGTGGATGAAGCGCAGGCTGGGCGCGTAGAGCAGGTTCTCCTCCAGGTAGTTCTCCCGGGAGCTGCGGTCCTGCCAGCGCAGCACCTCCTCCCAGCCGGCCACAGCCCGCACAAAGGCCAGGTGGTCACTGCCGCTGTCGTGGCTCAACAGTGCCTTCACCTGGGAGGAGGAGAGGGCGCCAGGTCACGGGGCAGGGGCGAGGAGGCTCCCTCAGGGCAGCAGGTGGTGGAGGGTCAGGAGGGAGAGCTGGAGACTCCAGGAAGGGACTGGGTCTGACCTTGTCCACCTCCGCCCGGTTCTGCAGGCTGCTGCTGAAGGGGTCCCTGGTGAGGCAGGAGACGACCACCAGCAGCGGGTGCAGGCAACGGAAGATGGCAGCCAACACTATGGCCTTGGCCAGCCGGGGGTCAGTGGAGATGTGGGCCAGGCGCTGCCCCAGGGCGGTCAGGTACTCCCGCTGGTCCAGCACCCCTGCAACGGTCATCTGTCAGTCCCACCCTTGAGATTCACCATGCAGTCCAGCCCAGCCCCTCCTCACCGATCTCCTGAAGCAGTATCACAGCCTCGTCCACTGCCTTGATGTTTGGACTGTCCACAGCCTTGGACAGGAACTCCACTGCCTACAAGAACAAGCCAGGGCCCGCCATGAGCCTGCTTCCCACCTGCCATTCCCGAGACCAGCCCCGCCCTGGCCTGCCCTGTCACACCGTCTTCTCAGGCATGTGGATTTTGGCTTGCAGCACCAGGTTCTCGAGAGGTGTGCGCAGGATCTCTGGCACTTGGAATGGGACCATTTTTTCCAGCCGGCTTCGCGGGAACAAGTGGTAGGCAAAACCTGACTGGCAGCGGCCTGCCCGGCCCCGGCGCTGGATCACATTTGCTCTTGACACCCACACAGTCTCCAGGCAGGACACCTGGGGGAGGGGGCGGGTGAGCAGCAACACAGACGCCACTGCCTCAGCGTTTCCCCACTCCTTAAATGACCCCACACTGGCCCCCCAACAGGGACACTGAGACCCCACGAGTGTGGCCGTCTTCAGACACACAAAGCAGGTCTAGGGCAGATTCCCCAGGGGCTGGCTGGGCCCAGGAGACGGGTGCCACCTTGGTCTTCAGGTCGTAGCGTTCCTCCTTGTGCAGACCACTGTCCACTACATGCACGATGTCATTGACCGTGATGGAGGTCTCGGCGATATTGGTAGCCAAGACAATCTTGCGCATCCCAATTGGAGGCTGCTGGAATATGGCCTTCTGGTCCATCATGGGGATGTTGGAGTGCACTGGTGGACAGCAAGACACACTGGTTATGGGTACCACTTCCACCAAATCCACTCCCTGGGATAAGGGCAAGGCAAGAACTTCAACCCCATTTTGATGAAACAGGCCCAGATCTAAAGAACATGCCCAACGAAAAGTGGTACTGTTTGGCCAGAAACCTGGGCCCCTGGAGCCACAATGGGTCAGCTCCAGGACAGGATTCTGGCCATCCATGATTCCTTAGACCCGGCTCTCACCTGGCAGGATCAGGTACTTGCTCTCGTGCATGCCCAGGGCCTCCTGGAGGCGTTGCTGCACTCCTTTTATCTCCTGCCAGCCAGGCAGGAAGCACAGGATCCCACCTACAAAGGAGCCCTGCAGGTATGAGCTGACTGCTCCTGCCAACGGGGTCGGGTGGGCACAAGGCAGAGCGGGAAGCACCCACCTGGCTCCCCACGGGCATCGATGTGCAGAACCAGATCAGTCATGAGCTCCAAATCGAGTGCGCATTCATCCTCAGACTGGGTTGGGGGAAGAGAGGCCACAGTCACAGCCCCGGGGTAGAGGGTCGGCACAGCACACAGCCACCGTGCCCCAGCGAGACGGAGCCCGTCGACACATCAACTCCAGTCCTCACATACTGGCCACACAGGCATGACTATTCCCCAGTTTCCGTCAAGGAAACCGAGGCTTGGGAAGGGCAACTTGCCCACGGCCACCAAGCCGCAGGGACAGGGAAGAGGGAAATCCCGAGAAAAGGCCAGGAGCCCCGGGAGGGATGGGGGGGTCCCTCACCTCGTGGTGCCGGTGCCGGTGTGGGTACTGGTGCTTGCCCAGCTTGGCCAGGATGTCCTCCAAGTAGTGCTCCTTGACAGGGTACATGAAGCCGGGCACCTTGATGACAGGGCAGCCACCAAAGTATCGGGAGAAGCGCTCATTATCACCCGTGGCACTCATAAGCACCAGTCGCAGGGCCGGGTTGAGCCGCTGCAGGCCCTTGAGCAGAATCAGCAGGAAGTCTGTGTTCACGTCCCGTTCATGAACCTCATCCACGATGACGTGGCTCACGCCCTCCAGGCTGGGGTTGCTCTGCAGCTTCCGCAGCAGAATGCCCACAGTGCAGAAGAGCAGGGCCCCACCTCGGGCGGGGGGCTTGCTTTCCAACCGCACCTGGAAGCCCACATTCCGACGCAAAGAGGGGCCCAGTTCATGGCTGACCCGCTGTGCCACAGACACAGCCGAGATGCGGCGAGGTTGGGTGATGATCACATTGCAGCGGGCACCACGGCCCTCAGTCACATAGCGCTCCAGCAAGAGCTGGGGAATGCGTGTGGTCTTCCCACAGCCTGTGTCCCCAGAGATGACCACCACCGGGTGCTGCTCGATGGCACTGAGGATGGTGTCCTGATGTGCATCCACAGGTAGCTGGGGGGCCTCCTGCCAGACTGGCCCTCGCCGCCGCCACAGCTCTAACAGGCTCTGGCTCAGACGCACCTCCTCAGCTTCTGACAGGGGCATGTAGGGCTTGCCCGTGATAGGGTCACTCAGGGGCCCTGAGTCTTTCCCCAAGGGCAGGATGTCATCACTCTGCAGCCGGAGCTCTGGGGATATCCAGGAACTGTCCACAGGGTACTGGGGGGCGGGGAGGCAAGCCAAATAGTGAAAGAGAAATAGCGTCTTCCTCATTCATGCAAACCAGCCCCTCCACAGGAGTCACCTGGGTCAGATGCTGTGGCCCAACCCACTGGGCGGAGGACTAAGTTCGTGACTGCCCTGGAACCCTTGTGGGCAAGACTGGGCTGCTCAGGGCAGGGAGTTCTCAGGCTCCGTCCTCAGTGGGGGAAATAGGGAATGACTACTGCCTGTTGCAGGTAGAGGCCTTCAGTCTGGAGAGATGGAGGGAGAGAGACTGCTGGGGAAGGAGTGAGGGGTGAGTGATGCTGGGAGGACCTCTTACATGATTTAGGAAGGTCTCTATCTTGCGAAGGATGGGCTCGGGCACCTGGATGGTGCATGGTCGGCGCTGAGTCTCACCCAGCTCACGCAAGGAAGCCAGGTTATACATGGCATGGGTGAGCGGCTCGTTGTTCCTATCCACCAGGCCCAGGCTCTGCAGAGGGGACATGTATGGTTCAGTCTACGTTCTGGTCTCTCCAAGAACTGGCCCAGACAGGCTCAGGAGCTCCAAGAGAGAAGTTTCACTTTCTTCAGCTGACATAGTGAAAAGAGGGGACCAGGAAAATGTAAATCTTCACAAGTAAAAAAAATTTTTTTTGAGTCAGAGTCTCACTCTATTGTCCAGGCTGGAGTGCAGTGGCACGCTCACAGCTACCACAGGCTGCAGGGCTCAGATGACCCTTCTGCCTCAGCCTTCCAAATATCTGGAACTACAGTCGCGTACTACCAAACCCAGCTAGTTTTTTGATTTACTGTAGAGACGAGGTCTCGCCAAGTTGCCCAGGCTGGTCTTGAACCCCTAGCCTCAGGTATCCTCTCATTACAGCCTCCCAAAATGCTGGGATTACAGGCTTGAGTCACTGCGCCTGGCCAAAAAAAAACTTTAAATGAACCAGTTAGGGTCTGGCCCAGTGGCTTACGCCTGTAATCTCATCACTTTGGGAGACCAAAGCAGGATGATCTCTTGAATCCAGGAGTTCGAGACCAGCCTGGGCAATATAAGACCTCCTCTCTACACAAAAAAAAAAAAAAATTAAAACTAGTTAAAATTAATTCAAGAAGGCCAGGCTAGGTGGCTCAGTCTGTAATCTCAGCACTTTGGGAGGTCGAGGCAGTGGACTGCCTGAGCTCACAGGTTCAAGACCAGCCCGGGCAACTTGGCGAGACCTTATCTCTACAATAAATCAAAAATTAGCCAGGCGTCATAGTGCACACCTGTAGTTCTGGCTACTTGGAAGGCTGAGGCAGAAAGATAGCCAGAGAACAGCAGGTCGATGCTGGGGTGGCCACGGGCGTGCCACTGTACTCCAGCCTGCGACAGAGTGAGACTCCAACTAAAAATTAATTCAAGAAAAGCTAAATCTGACCTGTCAGAGCAGAAGGGCCCTCCCCCTGCCCAGGGGTGATGCCCCTGAAGAGAAATGTCTCCTATGCCTCTGGAGCCCCACAATACCACAACTGACCAACTGCACCTCCATAAATCCCAGCATGTGCCTGAGGCCAGCTAGGCCAGACCCTCAGTGACCCAGGAACATAGCCTACAGAGCCTGTCTTCCCTTGCTGCCTCACCAAAGCCTCCCCACCTACATCCTTCAAGTCCAGGTGCCACCCTACCTCCTGTCTCTGCATGGCACGACCCATCACACATAGATGTGCAAGGAATTTCCTGCAATGTTTATCATAATGCAACTTGATCAACCAAGCCACTGGACGGAAAACACTGTGTTAATAAAATGTGTCAGTATGCAGTAGCCCTAAATACTAAAAGCCACCTCACCCGAGAGAAAACAACACATTCCAACACTTCAGGCAAATAGGAAAAACCCTAATCACCCTTCAAAGCCTAGATCAAACACTCTCTCCTTAAAGAAGTCTTTCCCCCCATAAGGACCAATCCCCCTCTCCCGGACTTGCTGGCACGGTTATCTATAAGGACCTCAAGGACAAGAATCCAGTCCCTATCCCACAGGTAGGTGCCAACACAGCCTCCTTGCTGCAAGAACAGGCTTCCACCCATTCCCAGGACATGGGCTTTACCCAGCAGCCTCTCTGACACATGGCCATCTACCTGGAAGCTTGCTCCTTCCCAGATGGGCCTCTGCCATCCATGCTTCTGCTCATCAGTAATTCCTCCAAGTTTTGCTCTCTTGAGCCCCAGGTGGCACATCTAGTTCCTCTTCTATCTCCCCGCTTGCCCGTCCCTTCTTCTTCCTCTTCCTCCGGGTTCTCATGACCTCGCACCATCAGCTCTAGCCACAAATGCACCAAAGGTACACTTGGCCATTCAGAGGATAGCAGAGCCTATTGTTCTCTTATTCTGCAGATGAAGTCTCTCCTGACCTGCGCACAAATTACTCCCTCCACAGGCAGTCAGGTGCAGTGCCAGTCCCCACTACTGTGGCCTCAGCTAACTCCACCGCCACCTTCACCTTGATGTTGACTGTGTCCTCAGTCTTCATACCAGATCCATGTCACACAACTTGTTTTGGCCACAAGGCCAATCAGGGTCTTTCTGGACGCCAGTCTGCCTCTCATCACAGGCCCCACTCCTCCCAGCTGCATGCACTCAGAACGATGAACAAGGCTCCTCTGGCTCTACCCAGCTCCCGCTAGCAGTGCTGAAAAGGCTGAGCCCACACACAAGGCCCAGAAGTTGTGGAAACAGGAACCACTAAGCCTACAAACAAGGCTTGGACACCAGATATTTTCATGCGCAGGCAAAAGGCCTGACATGGTGGGTTTCATTTCCTAGAAAAGTAGACCAATTTGACACAGGTAGGGGGAGCTCCAAGACCCCCTCAGGCTCCATGCCAGGGACCCTCCTGGACTCACCTTCAGTTTCTTGCAGGCCAAGGCTGCCGCCTTATTCTCAGCCTCTGCTTTGCGGCGCCCTTTAGCAACAAAGGTCATGGGACAGGGCCAGAGAAGGGTGAGAGTAGACAGCTTGGTCTTGGTGCCCACAGTATGGAACTGCATGAGGTTCTACATGGAAGGCAAGATAGATGGCTACAACAAGGCAGGGAATGAAGAGAGACTCAGGCATTCTCAGAATGCCAAGAAACCAAAGACGGATAACCACCATCTCAGCATGCAACCAACAGGAGCCACACTGAAAGAGCTGCTGTCCAGCCAGAAGCAGCCAAGGGTTGGGCTGCCTGAGTCTTGGGCTTGCTTCTCCTGCCTAGCCTCGACTTTCACAAAAGACAGTGTCTAGACAAGGCACCCCCTTGCCTCCTAGCCGACTGTCCTCTCTGCACCTTCATGGCAGCTATTGGGGTGAAGCTGTCAGCATGAGCTAAAAACCAGGCACATCCTTGGGGAGCAAAAAGGCCTTGCATCTGGACAGACCTCTGCTTACCCAAAACCCCTTGACCTGGTAGCAACAAGAAAACTCACACCTCAGCAAGACAGCTGCCCATCTCTAACGCCCACCCACTTGAGAGCACACCACCAGGAACAGATATGGGTCTCCCACTCCTAAAGACCTCAGTCCACTCCCTGTGCTCCTGTGGTCTGACTTCCATTCTGTCCTCCTTCCAAGGACCCTCCCTCTGGTCTAGACATGGGCTGGGGAAACAGGTCCCCTCAGCCCTCCCACACTTGTGTCCCTGGGGAAACACCAGACATAACCAAGCGAGCTCCCCACCCACATGCACTGCTAGGAGACCTGACTTACCTTAGCTGTGGAGGACGACGTTGCAATCTGAATCACCTTGGCCAGAAGGTTCTTGGGAAGCGGAAACTGGGTCAGAGCCCTAATAGCACTGTCATCATCTGTCATTTCAAAGGAACCCCCCCTGGGAGGACCAAAAGTTTAGGTGAAAAAGGCCTCTTTCTTCCTAGGTCAAATTCCCCTGAGGCTCTGAGATACAGGGGGCTAGGACACTGTGCTGCAGCAGGCAGCTAGGTCACACAAAACAGATGGAAAACTGAGCATCTCTGCCCCACCTGTAATCCTCTCACAGACATGCATGGTTAATGCTCCCTCATCCCCCACACAGGTCAGAAAGCAGGGGGCAGAGGGCTCCATGCTGCTGTTTCACACAAGTCCAGCCACATAGTATAGGACCACAGCTGGCCATCCCCCAAGAATGGGCACACATACCACTGAATGACAGGACACACAGGATGAAATGTGTGGCAGGGGCACTCCCATCTAAGAGAGGCCTAGCAGGAAACACTCCCAACCCCACATCAAGATGTGGCCAGCTTCCCCTGCATCCACCAGCGCCAGCTGTACCTTGAGTCCCTGAGTGGGTTGTGAGAGTCCTGCTGGGTCATGGACAGGAAGTCAGTAACATCTATGGTCCCCTCTTCTAGCTCCTCTTCCTCATCCTCCTCTTCCTCCCGGCCCAAAGGGCGGGATAGACCCCCAGGCCCCCCCGGCCGAATGCTCTCAGGATTCAGCTGTCGCCAGGAAGTGGGGGGCATGGTGGGTTCTGGGCGCCACCAGCTGTCAGCTGGAGAACCAAAGCGATCAGCTAGCACTCGATATTTGGCTGCGTCAAACAGCTCATTCCGGGGACCCAGCAGTCCCCAGCCCTGGAGAGGAAAAGAGACCATCATCACACCTTAGTTGGCCTGAACCGTGTCCAGCTGTATACTGTAAGTGCCCTGTATAGTGAAGCCATCATTTTTCACCTGTCTACCAACGTCAGCACCCTAGTCCAGAACTGGCACAGAACACATAAGATGCCCAGCATTGACAAATGAAAACAAGGTACATTCTTACACCTATTAGACAAAAAAACCCACATGGCAATAAATGAAAAGACACATTCACACAGTAATCTAGGAAGTGTCAGTAAACACAGCATTTAGAAAATATGTAGCCCAAGCCAGGCTACGTATGTGATGGCTCACACTTATAATACCACACTTTGGGAGACTGAAGCAGGAGGATCACTTGAGCTCAGGAGTTCAAGATCAGCCTGGGCAACAAAGCAAGACCTAGTCGATACAAAAAAAAAAAAAAAAATTACTGGGTATGGCAGCACATGCCTGTAGTTCTAGTACTCAGGAGGCTGAGGTGGGAGGATCACTGGAGCCCAGGAATTCGAGATTGCAGTTAATTTTGATCATACCACTGCACTCCAACCTGAGCAAGAGCAAGTCCCTGTCTCTAACAAAAAAGAAGGAAAGAAAATACGAAGCCCATACCATAAAACAAATGTGATTTCTGATGCAAGAATCCTATGTTGGGAATACATTCTACAGAAACAACTTGAAATGTTGAAGCTATGTTAAATGTCTTAGAGCTACATTTCTTTCTAAAAAAAAAAAAACAAAACACTTCCTGAGCCTCTAGCATGTATACAATGGAACACATCAGCAACATCATCTGGAGTAACAAGGCCTGGTATCTGCCTTCCAGAAGCTCAGAATCTAAGGAACAAAGAAATAAGCCAGCAGCTATAAGAACAAGCACAAGTTCAAAGTTACAGTTGGGAGTGTACAGGCAACAAAGCCTAAGGAACAGCAGGAACATGTGCTTGGGTGGGTTTCTGACATCAGGCCCATGTGACAGTAGACTGCAGAGCCACAGGCCCAGAACCTCTCCACAGCGAGGTTTCGATCCCACCTGGCTCATGACAAACTGAGAAGTGACCCTTCTGAAAACTTTCTCCTTAAGCTTCTGAAATAAAATGTAATTTTTAAAAATTCTATTCACAAGAGCAATAAAAACCATAACCTACCTAAGATGAACTTGAGGTACAGACTTGGATGTTTTTTAGTACAAAACTTGGCAAAAGGAGATAAATCTAGAGAGAGCCAGGCTTGGTGGCTCAGCCTGTAAGCCTGCACTTTGGGAGGCTGAGGTGAGTGGATTGCATGAGCACGCGGGTTCGAGACCCGCCTGGGCAGCTTGGCGAGACCTCATCTCTACAATAAATCAAAAAATTAGCTGGCTATGGTAGCGTGCGCCTGTAGTTCCGGCTACCTGGAAGGCTGAGGCGGAAGGATCACTGGAGCCCAGCAGGTTGAGGCTGCAATGGCCGGGAGCGTGCCACTGCACTCCAGTCTGGGTGACAGAGTGAGACTCCAACTCAAAAAAAAACCAAAAAAAAAAAATCTAGAGAGACAAATGTAGCTGGATGATAGAGCAATTACATATGAAGAGACAAAAGGCACCTAAATTAATCCATACATTGAACATAATTCCAAGTCTGCACAGGCTTCTTAGGTGTTTGACAAACTGACTCTAAAGTTCATTTAGAAGGACAGATGCATGAGGACACCAGGATTCAGACTCTTGGGCAGCTTCCCGTTGGCTTCTCCACCACCCACTCTTCTTCCCCCTCCCACACCTGTCCAGACACTGTCTTCTCAGCCCCTCCAACAGCCCTTAAAGAAACCCTCTCCACTGCTGCTGCCACCGCTGCTACTAGCATTCCCTTGCACCCAGCATCCCTGTCTCTGGGTCTTGTCCAGTCTATTGCTGTCAGTGACTTTTCCTCAAGGCAAACTTGGCCATGTCACTCCATCAATTACCAGTGGTCAGTAGCTCCAGCAACCACAGGATCAAATCGGAATTCCCACCTGTGACAGCAGAGACCCTGCTGTTCCGCTACCTGACAATCCCATGGCTCAGCACACAGACCCACGGTCATATATACCCTGGCTCCATGCCTCTGTGGCTTGTGTCTAGAGTGCCCTGCTCCTTCCCTTATCCCTGGCTAGGACCATTCTTCAAAAATGAGCCTATTCTACTCAGGAGGCTGAGGTGCGTTTCTTCCCTCCCGTGGACGCCTCCCCTCTAGGCTGTGGCTGCTCTAAGGGCATTCAGTTACCTCTGAATTGCCAGCACCTCTCGTCAAGCACGTGGGTGGTGCTTAACAAATGCAACTGGCTTGGGGAAAAGAAAAAGCTAAAGAACTGTGTGTACAGCTATCTGAGATTAAAAGGCTGAGTTCTCGATGAAATAAAGAACTCCTATAACCACATGAGATATCATCTCACTCCTGTTAGGACGGCTAGTATCAAAAAATAAAAACAGAACATAACAAGTGTTGGCAAAGATGTGGACAAACTAAAACCCTTATGCACCTCAGTGAAAAAGTAAAATAATGCAGCCACAGTGGGAAAGTAAGATGGTGCAGCCACTGTGGAAAACTGTTTGGTGGTTCCTCAAAAAAAAAAAAAGACCAAGCTCGGTGGCTCAGCCTGTAATCCCACTCTGGAAGGCCAAGCACTTTGGGTTCAAGACCAGCCTGGACAACTTGGCAAGACCTCATCTCTACAATAAATAAAAAATGAGCCAGGTGTGGTAGTGCACGCCTATAGTTCCAGCTACTTGGAAGGCGAGGAGAAAAGATTGTGGGAGCCCAGCAGGTCGATGCTGGAGTGGTTGTGAGCATGCCACTGCAGGACAGCCTGGGCAACAGAGTGAGACTCCAACTCAAAAAGGAAAAAAAAAGAAATCACCATATGATTCAGCAATTCTACTCTGGATACATACCCCAAAGGAACTGAAAGCAGGTCTCCAAGAGGTATTTATACATCCATGTTCACTGCAGTATTATTAACAACAGCTAAAGTGTGGAAGGTGGAAACAGCCCAAGCAGACAGTAGTATATCTATACAACAGAGCATCATTCAGCTTTCAAAAGAAGGAAAATTCTGATATGTGCTACAACATGCACAAAATGCAAGGCCATTGTGTTAAGTGAAATCAGTCACAAAAGGACAAATACTGTAGGAGTCCATTTAAATGAGAAATATGGAGTAGTCAAATTCTCATAGAGAAAGTAGAATGGTGGTTGCAAGCTAGGGGAGGGGAAGAGAGGAGTTACTATTTGATGGATACAGAGTTTTAATTTTGCAAAATGCAAATATTTTGTAGATCGGTTGCACAAAAATGTAAATATACTCAACACTAGTGACCTGTACACTTTAAAATATTAAGATAGGCCAGGTACAGTGACTCATGCCTGTAATCCCAGTACTTTGAGAGGCCGAGGTGAGAGGATTGCCTGAGCCTAGGGGTTTGAGACCAGCCTGGGAAACTTGGCAAGACCTCGTCTCTACCATAAATCAAAAAATTAGCCAGGCGTGGTAGTGTGTGCCTATAGTTCCAGTTACTTGGAAGGCTGAGGTGACAGGCCGAGGCTGTGGTGTCCGTGAGCATATCACTGCACTCCAGCCTGGGTGACAGAGTAAGACTCTGACTCAAAAAAAAAAAAAAAAAATCAAGACAGTCAATTTTATATGCTATGGTTTAGATATGGTTTATTTAGCCCTGCTATGGTACAAGTTGATATCTGATCCTCAATGCTGGAGGTGGGGCTTGGTGAAGTGTCTGGGTCACTGCACAGACTCCTCATGAGTGGCTTGGTGCCATTCTCCCAAGCGTGAGTGAGTTCTATTAGTTCCTGAGAGAACAGGTTGTGGAAAAAAGCCTGGCACCTCCTCCCCTCTCTTGCTTTTCCTCTCACCAAGTGATATCTGCACACATCAGCTTCCCTGTGTCCAGTGAAAGTTCCCTGAGGCCCTCACCAGAAGCATGAGCCAAATAAACTTTTTTAAATGAATTGCCCAGCCTCAGGTATTCCTTTATAGCAATACAAATGGACTAAGACATTATATTATGTGTACGTGACCATACTTTTTTTTAAAGACAACAATCACAGTTGGGGAATAGGGAAAGGGATGGGGATGAATGCAATAATGGCTTGCATCAGACAGGCTGGGCTTACAGTGCCCTCAAACATCTAGACAGAGAAGGCATTCTCAGCTGCAGCACTACTACTATTTTGGACCAGGTATTTTTTTGCTGGAGGGGACTGTCCTGTGCATTGCAGGATGAGTAGATGCATTCCTGGCCTCTATCTTACAGCTGCCAGCATTATTCCTCTAGTTGTGGCCACCAAAAATGTCTACAGAAATCATCAAACAGCCTTTGGCCACCCTTACCACTTCTTTTCAGCATAGTACTAGAAGTACTAGCAAGAGCAATCAGAAAAGAAAAAAATATAAAAATATAAAAGGCACCCAAATTGGCAAAAAAATAAAATTATTCCTGTTTGCAGATTACCTCATCTTATATATATAAAATGCTAAAGACCCCACAATAAGCTGGGTGTGATGGCTCATGACTATAATCCCAGTACTTAGGAGTCCAAGGTGGGAGGACTGCTGGAGCCCAGGAGTTCAAGACCAGCCTAGGCAACATAGCGAGACCTCATTTCTACAAAAAATGTAAAAATTAGCTGAGTGTGGTGGCACATGCCTATAATCCCAGCTGCCTGGGAGGCTGAGGCAGGAGAATCACCTAAGCCCGGGAGATTAAGGTTGCAATGAGCCTAGATCATGCCCAGGCTGACCTCAAACCCCTGGGACTCAGGCAATCCTCTCACCTCCACCTCCCAAAGTACTGGGATTACAGATGTGAGCCGCCACCCCCCCAACCTATCTTGATTTTTTTTATTGGATAAACTGTTGTTGGTATAAACAGAAATGCAAGTGATTTTTGTATGCCCATTTTTTTTGGTATGTTGATTTTTGTCTCCTTGAACTTTACTAGTTCTAACAGTTTTATTGTGAGGGTCCTTTTTTTTCTTTTCTTTTTTTTTTTTTTTTTTTTTGAGATGAGGTCTCACTATGTTGCCCAGACCGGAGAGCTGTAGCTATTCACAAACGTGATCATAGTGCACTGCAGCATTGAACTCTTGGGCTCAAACAATCCTCCTTCCTGGCCCAGTTTCCCAGTAGCTGGGACTATAGGCAGAGGACCCAGCTTCCAATGGCATTTTTTAAAGAAATAGAAAAAAACAATTCCAAAATCTGTATGGCACCACAAAAGACCCCAAATAGCCAAAACAATATTAAGAAAGAAAAATGAAGTTGGAGCCAGATATGGTGGCTCACCCCTATAATCCCAGCACTTTGGGAGGTGGAGGTGAGAGGATTGCCTGAGCCTGGGGATTTCAGATCAGCCTGGGCAACTTGGTGAGATCTTGTCTCTACAATACATAAAATTAGCTGAGCATGGTAGCATATGCCTGTGGTTCCAGCTACTTGGAAGGCTGAGGCAGAAGGATCGCCTGAGCCCAGCAGGTCGAAGTAGCAGTAGTCGTGAACATGCCACCGCACTCCAGCATGGGCGAGTGAGACTCTGACTCAAAAAAAGAAAAAGAGAGAGAGAGAGAGAGAAACGAAGTTGGAGGAATCACAATTAATTTCATAGTTATAGAAATCAAAACAATATGGGACTAGCAATGAAGACACACAGCCTTGCTGTGTGTATGTGTCTGCTATTACGGTGGTTCACACCTGTAATCCCAGCACTCTGGGAGGCTGAGATGGGAGAATCTCTTGAGAGCCCAGGAGTTTAAGACCAGATTGGGCAACACACTAAGTCTCATCTTTACAAAAAAATTTTTTTTTTTTGTTGGAGTCTCACTCTGTCGCCCAGACTGGAGTGCAGTGACCGCTCCTGGCCACCACAGCCTCGACCTGCTGGGCTCAGGCGATCCTTCCGCCTCAGCCT
>NW_007258386.1:523494-532685 GCF_000164805.1 Carlito syrichta | reverse complement strand
AATTTTTTGATTTTATTGTAGAGATGAGGTCTCGCTGCTCAGGCGGGTCTCGAACCCACGGGCTCAGGCAATCCACTCACCTCAGCCTCCCAAAGGCGTGGGATTACAGGCTGAGCCACCGAGCCCGGCACAAAAATGTTTTTAAAATTAGTTGGGCATGGTGACACATGCCTATAATCCCAGCTACTCAGGAGGCTAAGGTAGAAGGATCACTTGAACCTAAGAGGTTGAGGTTGCAGTGAGCCGTGATCTGTGCCACTGCACTGTAGTCTGGGCAACAGAGTAAGATCCCAATTCAAAAGAATAATATAAAATAAAGCCGGGCTCGGTGGCAGGTGAGCCATGATCGTGCCCCTCCAGCCTGGGAGACAGAGTGAGACCCAGACACAAAAAAAAAAAAAAGAAAGAAAGAAAGAAAAAGAACAAGGAAATGCAGGCAAAGAACTGTCTGCAGTGGGTCAGGGCCAAGGAAGAGTCAGAACACTGAAGTACTGCTGAGGCCTACAGCAAAGAATCAGAAGAGGACTCCGACAACTGAGGAAAAGGGCAAGAGAGGAGATGGAGAAGAGACAGAGAAGACAGAGAAAAGCGAGAGTGGCACGGGAGCCCAGGATAGCAAGAGGGGCCTTCTTCAAATGCAGGAAGGAGGCAGGAACAGTAAAAGCTTGGAGACCATGAGCAGGAGAGAAGTTGAGGAGATATGCATCCTATGGCTTTTTTCTTGTCAGAGCAAAGATGAAAGACCTTGTAACCTTAGGAAGATTCAAGGTTGTCATAGTCACAAAGGGAGTCAAATAAGGATGGAGAGAAAGGTTGGCAAACAATACTGAAAGCTTAGCAAACGCTGGGTAACCAAAAGCCTGAAAATAAATGCATGCCCAATCACTGGGAAGTGAAACAAGCTACACTCATGCTACCATTAAAAGAAACACAGGACTATATGGCTATAGGGAAAACCCACATGAAATAATGGGAAAAGAAAAACAGAAGCCAGCCGGATTCAGTGGCTCAGCCTGTAATCCCAGCACTTTGGGAGGCCGAGGTGAGTGGATTGCCTGAGCCCGCAGGTTTGAGACCCGCCCGGGCAACTTGACGAGACCTCATCTCTACAATAAATAAAAAATTAGCCAGGTATGGTAGCGCGCGCCTGTAGTTCCAGCTACTTGGAAGGCTGAGGTGGAAGGATCACCGGAGCCCAGCGGCCACTGCACTCCAGTCTGAGTGACAGAGTGAGACTCCAACTTCAAAAAAAAAAAAAAAAAGAAAGAAAAACAGAAGCCAAAGCAAAAACATATCCATCCTTCTGTACATAGGAGATCCTTTTTTTTATTTATTTATTTTTTTTGAGTCACACTCTATCACCCAGGCTAGAGTGCAGTGGCACAATCATGGCTCACCACAGCTCCAACTATCCTGGCTCAGTCAATCCTTCTGCCTCAGCCTCACAAGTAGCTGAAACGACAGGTGCACACCACCATGCCTGGCTAATTTTTAATTTTTTTTGTAAAGGTATGGTCTCACTATGTTGCCCAAGCTGGTCTCGAACTCCTGAACTCACACAATCCTCTCGCCTCAGCCTCCCAAAGTACTAGAATTACTGGCCTGAGAAACCACACCCATCCGGGGGATCCCATTTGAAAATTTTTTTTTTAATCGGGTTTTCACACTGTCACTCAGGCTGGACCTCCTGGGTTCAGGTGATCCTTCCACCTCAGCATCCCAAGTAGCTAGGACTACAGACACACGCCAACGTGCCCAACTAACTTTATTTTATTTTATTTTATTTTTGTAGAGACGAGGCTTCAGCTATGTTGCCAGACTGGTCTCGAACTCCTAGGCTCAAGCAATCTACCCGTCTTGGCCTCCCAAAGTGTTGGGATTATAGGCATGAGCCACCACACCTGGCCCCCTTCTATAATTTTTGAAACCACAGAAAACAGATAAAGGTAGGAGCAAAAAATAAAATAAAACACATACACACACACACACCCTCATTAGCTGAACAGCAAGAAAGGAACAGGAAGCAGGAAGGGATCAGAACAGTTGAGTGGTTCAACACCATGTCAATCTCTACCAAGATATTCCTGGCACCAGAAAGACTACCATAGCAAGGGGCAAGGAGTTTCCCGGGAGGGAAGTCTGCATGGCTTTGGTAGGGGAGAGTTACCTTGAATAGCTGGCAGGCCGCAGCTGCAGCCTGCCGCTCAGCATCGATCTTCTTGCTTCCATAGCCTTCTACCTCCACACTCTTGGGCCATTTTATGTGCAGGGTGACTTTCTGGAAAAGAGAAGAAAGAATCAGGACCCCTGCCTCTCCAGACTACAAAGTTGTCACAAATCACGTGGAGGTAACAGCAAAGCTGGGACCCTCATGGCAGCAATACACTAGGCTCAGAGTCGAGAGTGCAGAACAGAACTCCAACCCCATCATTACCTATGTATAAGGCTCTAACTCTCACCTCTCACCCTCAGTCCATTCATTCCACCTCAACTTGTTTTGCTTTTTTAGAGTACCACATTCTAGCTAAAGGCCAAGCTGAGACACATCTTTAACTTTAAAGATCTTCATTCAGGCCAGGCTTGGTGGCTAAGCCTGTAATCCCAGCACTTTCAGAGGCTGAGGCGAGTGGATTGCCTGAGCCTACAGATTCGAGACCCACCCGGGCAACTTGGCGAGACCTCATCTCTACAATAAATCAGAAATTAGCCGGACGTGGTAGCACACCCCTGTATTCCAGTTACTTGGAAGGCTGAGGCGGAAGGATTGCCCCTGCACTCCAGTCTGGGTAACACAGTGAGACTCCAACTCAAAAAAAAAAATCTTTATTCAGAATAGTTTGCCTGCATGCTTCCATGGATTTCAGGATCTCTAAGACTCTAGGAATAGGAATTTTCTTCATCAACCCTCACCCTCTAAACCCTAGCTGATTGGGGACCAAATCCAGGGATCTATGTAGCGGTCTGTCTTAAGACAAGATGAGTACTCCTCACCTCATCTGCCTTGTGTTCCCTTTCCCTAAACCAGGCATGTGTCTTTTCTGGCTCTTCTTCAAACTAGCTTTGCTGAGAGTCTCTGCTGTTTCAATTCAGAAAACCCGCTCTATGGCCTCCTTGACAGAGAAACCTAAGAGAGAAAGGACAGCCAGCCTCCTGGCCACCAGCAGAGTTACCTTTTTCTTCGGTCCATTTGTGTGCACATAGACTAGTTTGTCTTTTGCATGTGAGATGCCGAGGGCTCTTCCAATTACACTGTTGAGTAGGTTTTTGGGTTGTGGAAACTCTTTTAATAGGTCCCTAGAAGCTAAGAAAATAAAAACAAAAGCATTAGTATTTTTATTTATAAAACTCCATAGGGTGTTTAACAGGGCAACCCTGAGTTGGAGTCTAAGAATACTGGCTTATGACCCCAACCCACCCAGAAACATCTTGGAAAAGAAAAGAGGAATGACTTAAGAGTTTATAGGGGAGGGTGGGACCAGACCCACTCACACAATCATTTTCTGGAGAAGAGAATGATCCACCCACCACAGAAGGGAACCAGCCAGCATCCTCTTCCCCACCCAAGCTCCTGATTTCATATACCACTACAGAAATCTAAAGGGTCAACAATCCCCCTAATGTCTGAAGGAAGACACTAAACAAACACAAAAAAATCCCACAAAAATCCACCACACACACAAACTGGAGATCAAGACAATGCAAGGCCCCTCCTAAAGACACATAAAAAGGAGGACTGGCTCCATGTAGTTTAGTAATGAGACCCAAAGTCTGAACACCAGGCCCTAGCACTCAACTGTGCCTAAGTACTCTACAAAAGGCCTCCACAGAGCCAGACTATGTGTAGGGACTGATTAAAGATCTCTAGAGCTAACACACAGGCCTGAGCTATTCCTACCCCAAGTTCTTTGGAATCAAGGGAGAAAGGATATGTCAGATACCATGACTGTTACCTCAGTTTTGTCCCAAGTTCTTTGGATCAATTCCAGAGTACACATGGGTGAGATGCCCACCTAGAGGCTGCATGTGCCAGACACAGGGCTTAGCCAGGCCATGAAGAGGCCTACTGGGAACAACTTGATATGAAATGAAGAGCCCTAAAGCACCAGAGCTGCCCTTCAAGAGATTCAGTGTCACAGAGCAGCAGAGAAGATGGGAGGTCATCTCATTCTTTTCTCCCAGTCTCTGGCCGCTCCAAAACAAAACTTTGTAGGTGTATACATGCATATGTGCACCTGCACACCACTTAATTACCTGGAAAGCTTCTCACTCCACTAGACACCCTGATCCCCACAAGACATTCAAGAATGGCAGCGATGTTGGGAAAGGCCCTGTATCTTGAAAAAGCTCCCCCAGGATTTTTGATGTAACCCAGATGCCTGGTTGGCGACTGTGTTTCCTTGGGGCAGACTCCTGTATCTACTGGCCAGAACAGACGATGCCTGGTCCTATCTCCTTCTAAGTAACATTTGTTTGTTTGTTTGTTTTTAGGCAGGGTCTCACTCTGTTACTCAGGCTGGAGTGCAGTGGCACGATCACAGCTCACCACAGTCTCAACCTTCTGGGCTCAGGTGGTCCTTCCAAATAGCTAGGACTACATGCACACACCACCACATCCAGCTAACTTTTTTTTTTTTTTTGGTAGAGACAAGACAAGTTCTTGCTATGTTGCCCATGCTGGCCTTGAACTCCTGGACTGGATGCAAGCAATCCTCCCACCTCAGCCTCTCAAGTGCCAGGATTACAGGTGTGAGACACTGCACCTGGCAGTAACACCTGTAAAGCAACTAAGAACACAGTAGTTAAAAAACAATACCTAAGTAGGCTAAAGGAGGGTTGATTCCACAGATGGACCCAACTTTAGCCCACTAAATCCACTGGAAGAACAAAGGATGTGCACTGAGACTCCCTCCTGCTCTATAAGGTGGGTGGAGGCTGGCTCTCTCTACTTATCCCCAATGCTCTCACCAGTTTTTCTCTGCACTATTCAGGAGGCACAAAACTGGAGGCCACCAGGGCAGTCATTCTGTCTCTATTTGAGATCCTCAAGTCCCAGATATATTTCGGGCTGTTTCCCACACTAAGGGCCTGCTCACCCCTAGAAGCTCTAACCCTCGGCCACCCCGCCCGGCAGGGGTTGGACTTTTACTCGCTTTCCCCTCTGCTTCAAGGCTTCACCTATCCTTGCCAGGTGCAGGCGCCCTGGGGTCCCACTAGACTCTGTGCCACACTAAGCTTTACAAACAGCAGCGCCGCAGCCAGACAGCGGATGGCGGTCTCGGCCACTACGGGAGAGAGAGCCCTGGCCGGCCAGGGCCGATCTAGTCCGCAGGCCAAGCTCTGCCATCCCCAAGGTTCAAGGGCGTCGCGGCCAGTCCGCCCCCGCCACTGCCCTCACCGTTCACCATGCTTCCGTTGCCTTCCCCGGGTCCGCAGGGGGCCATCCCTGACTTCGCCTCGGCGGCCTCCTTGGTGCGGTCGGGGCGGGCGCAGCCCGACGAGAAACCGCGCGAGCGTCCCTGTCGCCCAGCAGCGCGAGGAACCGGCGGCCGTAGGCGCGGAGAGACGCCGGCGGCCAGCGCCATGAGCCTCCTGGCGGCCGCCATCGCGTTCCCACCGACCCCCGCGGCCCCAGCGCGCGGCGGGCTCCATACGAAAAGGACGGGAGCGGCCGTCCCAGCGCAGCGTGCCCCCTGCCGGCCGGGCGGACCCGATGCCGAGCCGAGGCTGCCCAGGCAGCTGGCCGACTTGCCGCAGCCCTGGGCCTCCAGTGGGCACTCAGGGCGTGGCCGGGGCTTGGACGCTGCTGAACCCACTCGCCAGTAAACCCCAACCCACAGAGTGGCCATCTGGATCTGAGGCAGGAAGAGGGAATGGATTTTTTTTGGGGGGGGGGAGGAGTGGAGATAGTGCTAGGCTTTAGTTCAATGTCCATCTAAGAAAACAAATCTAGTTCCCTCTAGGTCCTACCAATTGTTCGTTAATACCTCTCACATGCCTCTGGCAAATCGACGTCCTGTCTTATTTAGTGGCTTACAAAGTAAACCTGGTGAAAAATCTGGAGCCAGGACAGGGAAGACTTAACATAAGCAGACCAGAGTTAATCTGCAGGGCTGGAGTGGAAGGTGAAAACAACCAACTTTGGACACTGCCAAGAATGGAGCTCCTCCAGTAGTAAAGTCCAGCAGTGAAAGTGCTGCTCCTCACCTGTTTGAAAGCCAGATGGGATTCCAGTTCTAAACTACTATGTTTGAATCTTAGCCAGGTACATGATGTCTCTTCAGTCTCCTAATAGCCTTGAGGAGCAGGGTCAACTGAGAATCAGACTGAATCTGCATGTTGTAGACAAAAACAGTGCAGAGCAAGGGGCCCCAAGGTCTTGGTTCCTTGGAAGAGACCTTGGTCAGAGGTTGGCAGTCAGTTGGAGGTAAGCTGGGAGGGAGAGATTTGTTTGTTTTACAATTCGAGATCTGACTCCAAAGATCCCCTGGAAAGCTCGTTAAAAACACATTGCTGGATGCCACCCCCAGTTTCTTATTCATTAGGTCTGGAATTGGGCCCGAGAATCTAAATTTTTTTTTTTTCTTTATCCTGATTATTTTAACGTGTATTATCCTGCAGCTTCAACTGAAAGGAGAGACTCTGAATTTTAAACAAGTTCCCACTTGATGCGGAAACTGCTGGTTTGGGACCCCACTCTAAGAACTGCGGGCCAATGGGAAGAACACAGGATTAAATCCTAATACTTGGGTTAGTCTCAACTCTACCACTTGCCAACTGAGAACCCTGGGCAATTTCCTCAACTGGGAAAACTAAGACAAACTTGCTCTGTTAATTTTGTATGCCTGTGGCTAGGATCAAATGAGAATATCAAGACGATGGCTTTGCAGACTAGGTGCTTATTAGAGAAGCCCTTGCCCTCGGAGCTCTGAGACAAAATGGGACAGGTCCCTTAGACACAGACCTGGGCAGGGTGGTACAGCCTCAACTCCAGCTCCTCCATTTACTTCTCACTGGGTTTTTACCAGTAAAGGGGCAAAAGGGAAGGTGGCTTTGGCAGCTATTGTCTGACACAACAACTGTCAAAAGGGGAACCTCCATTTGTGTCAAATACTTCTACCCAGATCATCCATATTGGGGATGAGAATATGGTTCTTCAAGGCCTTTGCATTGGCCAGGTGGCACATTCATTTGCCAAAAGCCTAGGTCTTCACCCAGTTTCAGGAGTAGATTTCAAGGATTGTTAGCAGCACAAATTCCTTCAAAAGAACAGGTCAGGTGCAGTGGCTTATGTCTATATAATCCTAGCACTTTGAGAGGTAGAGTCAACAGGATTGCCTGAGTCCAGAGATTCGAGACCAGCCTGGGCTACTTGGCAAGACCTCATTCCTGCAATAAATCAAAAAATTAGCTGGGTGTGGTGGCACACGCCTGAAGTTCCAGGTACTTGGAAAGCTGAGGTGAAAGGATCGCCTGATCGCAGCAGGTAAAGGCTATGATAGCTGTGAGAGTGCCACTGCACTCCAACCTGGGAGACAGAGTAAGACTTCAACAGACACACACAAAAGAATCCAGAAGCTTACCAAGTCTGGTAGTGGCAGCAATGGCTGAGGACAAATTTTGAAAACTATAGTGTTTGAAAGCTAAAGGAGACAACAGCCTACACAGAAAGGCCCTACCTAGAAAGCAGGGCCACCTGGAAAGCAGGGCCTGAGCCCTTCATGGAACTCTGCCTGTTAGCCACTTAGAAAAGGTTGAAATGGCCAGACTCGGTGGCTCAACCTGTAATCCCGCGCTTTGGGAGGCTGAGGTGAGTGGATTGCCTGAGCCCGTGGGTTCGAGACCCCCTGGGCAACTTGTCAAGACCTCATCTCTACAATAAATCAAAAATTAGCCAGGCGAGGTAGCACGCGCCTGTAGTTCCAGCTACTTGGAAGGCTGAGGCGGAAGGATCGCCTGAGCTGTGGTGGCCGGGAGCGGCCACTGCACTCCAGTCTGGGGAACAGTGTGAGACTCCAACTCAAAAAAAAAAGGTTGAAATGCTATGATTTCTTGGATTTCCAAAGGGGCCAAAGTGAAGAGATATAAACAGGTCATGAGTTGTCAATTGCTCAAGTTGGGTGATAGGTACATGAGGGTTCATAATACTTGTTTAATCTATTTTACAAAACATATTTCAAAAACATGTCTGAAATTTTATGTTAAAAAAAAGTCAAGCGATGCCAACCGACTAGTTGATTCTCAGGGAGCTCACTGTCCTCTTTTCCTATTTCATTTATTTAAACTGGGTTCTAACAGCAAGAGTCACCCTGAGCAAATATTTCATATCCACAAACATCACTGACTCTTGTAAAATGAGGGCAACTTTTTTGTTTTTAATAGAAATAGAGATGGAGTCTTGCTATATTGCCCAGGCTGGTGATTTTGAACTCCTGGTCTCAAGCAATCCTCACACCTTGGCCTCCCAAAGTGCTGAGATTACAGGCACAAACCACCATGTGGGAAACTCTTTATACCAGTTCTTGGAACCCTTCTAGCTCTGTGATCTTCCCTCCACTGGTCTAGAGCAGGAGTTGGCAAACCTACAGCCTGTAGTTATAAAGTTTTATTGAAACATAGCCATGCTCACTTATTATTTTATTATTTGTTATTATCGATGCCTGCTTTCATGCTATACTGGCAGAGTGAAATAACTGCAATAGAGAGCATTCGGCCCACACAACCTAAAAATCTTTACTATCTGACCAAGCATGGCAGTGAATACCTATAATCCCAGCACATTGGGAGGTCAAGATGGGAGGATCATTTGAAGCCAAGAGTTCAAGACCAACCTGAGCTACACAAGACCTCGTCTCTATAAAAAATAATAAAACTTAGCAGGGCATGCACATACCTGTAGTCCCAGCTGCTTGGGAGGCCAAGGTGGGAGGACTGCTTGAGCCCAGCTCATGACTGTGGTAAGCTATAATCACACTACTGCACTCCAAGTGAGGGTAACAGAGCAAGAGCCTATCCCTCAAAAAAAAAAAAATTTACTATCTGAACCTCACAAAAAACACTTGCCAATTCCTGTCCTAAAGGACCTTAAAGAAAGTTAGAGGAAGCCGGGCTCGGTGGCTCAGCCTGTAATCCCGCACATTGGGAGGCTGAGGTGAGTGGATTGCCTGAGCCCGCGGGTTCGAGACCCGCCTGGG
>NW_007258386.1:509257-523474 GCF_000164805.1 Carlito syrichta | reverse complement strand
AGAGTGAAACTCCAACTCAAAAAAAAAAAAAAAAGAAAGTTAGAGGGCCTCAGGCATGCCCCTCTTCCTTTCTGACAGCATTAAGCCTTCTCCTCCACGTTCTTAGAGAGAGAAAGTTGACTCTTCGCCTGAAAAAAAGGAGGCAAATACTAAAAAAAGAGTTTACTGGCTCAGAGATCTCTCCACTTCTGTACCATGCAATAACATCTGGTACAAAATGTGCTAAACAGCTACATCTAGCAGCATAAAATTATGGTGTAAAAGATCTGATGACTACATAGGAGGATGTTTTAGAAACCTAAATTTTGAAGGTCCCAGAAAAAGGCAACACAAGAGAGCCCAAGATACTTCAGGCTATGGGGCAGGCCAGAGAATTCTGACGGGAAAGTGGAAGGAACCATCAACACCTGAAGAAACTGGGGGTTTCAGCCAACATTTTGGCAACTTACTCAACCAGAGTTAGATATTTTACAGATCATAGTCCAAATGGCAAGAAATGATCCACCCGGTTGGCAATGATAAGACTGAGGGGAGCTACAGGGGCTGGGTGGGCACCCTGACCATCCTATCACCGTGCTCACAGCTTTCCCTTCCACAAACGTAAAGCCACGGGTCCCTTGAGAAGAGGAAGACATCAAGAGGGGACACATTTGTATTAGGGAATGGCCCAAAAAGACCAGTTTTGTGGCCCCCAGAATCCTGCCAGAAGGAAGTATTATCCATGTTGCTTTCTAGTGCTCTATATATCTCAAATCTGGGTGGGATGGGAAGGTTAACAGGGAACACTCAGAGGTGAGTTTCTTGATTTATTTACCCTATACCTTGGAAGGAAGTCTTGATAAGAGGTTGGCAGTAGAGTGGCGAGTAAGGAGGTAGGAAAGGAGGTTATAATTTTTTTCAGTTCCAAATCTGACTCGGAGTACTGTGATCAATCAATACAAGCGGCCACCATTTTCTGAGCACTGTTTTCCTTATGGGAACACCAGAGAAACTGTTTCTGCCCAACACCTGCTTAAGGACAGAAGCACCGGTGAAGCCTCTACAGAATTAGAAAGCTCAGGGGAAAAGCCTAATAGTCATATGCAGGCTAAGAGGTCTGTTGCTTCCAGCTGAGAGAGAGAGAAAGAAAAGGCAAAGATGCACACACCCTTGGATGCCTTCTGGAGGCGCAGATGTGAGGAGAGACATCAGGCTCGGTGGGAGCTGTGCCCCTCCAGGAAGAGAGCACAGCGCCTGCAGGGCCACCCACAGGCCAGCTACCCATCCAATAACCAGCATTCTCCTCTGCATGTGCTCAAGGAGGCACTGCCTGGCTGGCTGCCTGGTTAACCCCGACTAACATCTTCAAGCTTAGCCAAAGCACATCTGACACTCTCAGAGCCACTCACCTGCCATGTTGGAAATGTTAACGTTCAGCCTTTTCGAGTTACAGGGCATTTTAAGAAAGAAAAAAAAAAGGGCAATCAACTCTTGTTTTGGTAATGGTAGAGGGGTGGCATTTCTTTAAAACCTAACTCAAATGGTCAGAGGGCATGGAAAGTACTTATTTCTATCCTACTATCAGTAGTCAGAGCCCAGGCAACAGGAGGACAGGACATATGGAATCTGCCTGGGACACAGCAGCGGCATGTGCCGCAGAAACTCAGGTGCTCTGTACTCCCCACACCCTTCGTGAGCTCTTGACCTTCAAAGCACTTTACAGACAGAACCTACAGCAGACATGTTGTCTCCAGATGAGGCAAAGACTCTATGATCTAAACAGTGCTCTTTCCACTAGGCAGAAGGATGTGAACAGGCAGCCTATGGGGTAGAGAAGAGCAGCTGTCAGGACAAAAAGGCTGCTAGAGGCTCTGGCCTCAGCAGACCTGGAAATGATCTAAGACTAAGGAGGAGAAGGGATGCTCAGATGCTTCCCAGGGTCCTTCCTTCCCTGGCCCCATCCCTCAGTACCAGCGGGATCTGAGGTAAGCTGTCACTTATCTAGGTGCTCCACCATTCTCCCCAAAAGGACAGCCCAACTTGCCAAATGGACTAAGAGCACATTTTAATGTCAGTAAAGTGCTTTGAGGTGCTGAGGGGGGAGACAGAGAAGTTATTTGCTACATAACCCCAAAGCCTTCAGGATGGAGAGCACTGGGCTGAGTCAGGGCTTTCTGTTCCATCTCTGCTACAAGCACCCTGCTCTCTGAGCCACCTGAGCCAGGGATTTCCTAGGAACCTAGAAGACCTAAGCCCTGCAGATTCTCCATGCTGGTGCTGAAGACATAGACTGAGCCTAGCCTTTATTCCAGGCCACACAGGGAGGCCCAAGAAGACTATATGGTCCAAGCCATGAGGACAAGGACCATGACCAAACCCAGACCTTTCCAGGTAATCATTCCCTTAGGGTTTCAACAGCTCTGCTAACCCCACCCCTCCTCACTCGCTTTCCGTAGGCCCATGGCCCTGACACCAGGGCTCCCTCTGCCACCCGCCTCCCCACAGACCCTGGACCAAGCTGTTGCTGGAGGCAAGTCTCCTCCCTTACCTCGAGAGATGGTCCCTCCAGGGGCAGGGTTGACACACATGGGTGGAAGGCGGGGTGGGGGAAGTTTGCACTGACGCTGCCTGTGCTGGGCCCGATCTGGGGAAAGAGAAAGGGCATCAGGGCAACATGTTCTCACCCCTCACAGTTATAGACTCCTGAACTGACTCACCCCAGAGCATCCATGAGGAGCTCTGGGCAGCTGGGTTGCTGGATGGCATTGGGAGCCAGTCATGGGTTCTGAGGAACCGTGCTAACCATTGCCACACAGGAAGAAGGCAAACGTCTTATATAGATGTTGATGCATGACAACCTTACAGAGATCCTTTCTTGGCTCTCAGAAAAGCTCCCAAGCTCTTCCTGGTCCCCTTGGCTACCCTCTACAAGTTTAACAGCCATCTTATATTTTTTTTATAGTCTTAAGTTGTGAGGATGAGACAGAACAACAGTCAAAATCTGAACGTCTCAGTACCAAGTAGACCCAAAGGATCATCCGTCTTCCACTTATGGTAGCTATCAAAGCATTGGCTGTGGGCCCCCAGATGGCTACCTCAGCTACCACATCTCAAATTATTATTTCCCTCTAAGAGCTACCAAGAGAGGGACTGACTGTTGGGGTCCAGCTCAAGAGCTAAAACTAGCTAGTCCCACACTTATCAGCCTTCCCCTTCTTTCTAAAAGTGAACAAATTGCTCTTCTAAGTACTTCCATTCACTGAAGACTAAATGCTACTACTATCAGTGACCTATAAAGAGCATTTTTAAAAGAATTTCTCAAAACTTAAAGTTCATAGCCAGGCTCGGTGGCTCAGCCTGTAATCCCATGCTTTGGGCGGCTGAGGTGAGTGGACTGCCTGAGCCCACGGGTTCGAGACCTGACCGGGCAACTTGGCGAGACCTCATCTCTACAACAAATCAAAAATTAGCCGGGCGTGGTAGCATACGCCTATAGTTCCAGCTACTTGGAAGGCTGAGGCGGAAGGATCACCAGAGCCCAGCAGGTCGAGGCTGCAGTGGCCGGGAGCGGCCACTGCACTCCAGTCTGGGCGACAGAGTGAGACTCAAAAAAAAAAACTTAAAGTTCATTAACTAACATTAAGACACTCACTGAGTCTTCCACGGGAAGGTGGAAATGTATGGGTAAGGAAGGCTTAAGGTCTTTTAAACCACCCTAAGATGAAAATATCAGAGACTCACTAGTCTGGGGAGAAAGGTGCATGAGCTCTTTGCTCTCTTGGCTCCACTGTTTTCAGTATAATAAATGGGGTAGGAGAGGGGAAGGAAGAGACAGCCACACTCGACGCTTGAGAAACCACATTCTCCTACAATGATGCCCATATCTATTATGTAAATTGGCTCATATGCAATTGATAGAGAAATGATATCAGTAAAACATAAGAACTCTTGTTTTAGCTGAGCATGGTGGCTCATGCCTGTAATCCCAGTACTCTGGGTGGCAAGGTAGTAGGACTACCTGAGGCCAGGGTTTCAAGACTGCCTGGGCAACACAGCAAGACCGTGTCCCTACAAGACACACAAACAAAAAAACTCATTTCAAAAAATTCTAAAGGCAAAGGAGCTGAAAAAGTAGGAACTGAATTATAATCTTTAGCAGATAAAGAAAAAAGCCCTTTCAGATGTGTGCGTGTATAAATATATATAATTTTTTTTTTCTTTTCAGTCAGGGTCTCAGTCTGCAACCCAGGCTGGAGTGCAGTGGCATGGATCACAGTTCACTGCAGTCTTGACCTCATGGGCTCAGGTGATCCTTCTGCCTCAGTCTCCCAAGTGGCTGGGACTACAGGCGCACATCACCACACCTGGCTAATTTTTTTATTTTTATTTTTGTAGAGATGAGGTCTCACTATATTGCCTAGGCTGGTCTCAAACTCCTGGGCTCAAATAATCCTCCCACCTTAGCCTCCCAAAGTGCTGGGATTACAGGTGTGAGCCATCACACCCAGCCTCATTTATATATATATATATTTTTTAAATTAAAATTAAGTGTCTGTAAAGAACTGACATGATAGGTATATAATGTTCACTATACAATTTCTTCAACATTGCAATATTTTTTGTTTCATAATAAAATGTTGGGGGGGAAAAGGCAAGTATTGCTCTTAAACCCTCCCAGCTGCACACACTCCTTCCCCACAGCACAGTTAGTTCCGAGCTCCACCTCCACCTGTGCTGCCTCAGCGACTGCCAGCTCTGTTCTCATCAGAATGTTCTTTGAGGTTGGGCACAGTGGCTCAAGCCTGTAATCCCAGCATTTTGGGAGGCCAAGGCAAGAAAATTGCCTGAGTCCAGGGGTTCGAGGCCAGCCTGGGCAACTTGGTGAGACCTCATCTCTACAATAAATCAAAAAACTAGCCAGGCATGGTGGCATGTGCCTGTAGTTCCAGCTACTTGGAAGGCTGAGACAGAAGGATCAACTGAACTCAGCAGGTTAAGGCTGCGGTGGTCATGAGCATGCCACTCCACTACAGTCTGGGTGACAGAGTGAGACTTCGACCAAAAAAAAAAAAAAAAAGAATGCTCTTTGTATATTTTTAACACTATGCTGAGCTGCTTATGCTATGCTAGGTGGTCCAAAGCATCTTCCCAGGCACCAACATAAGGTTGCACTGTCCCAACTATTTTTTCTATAAGCCTTCTGGTAATATTTTATGGAAAACAAATATAGTGTTATAACAGAAGTGCTTGTAGGATCTTCTAGAACTAAGTGCCTAGAATCTAAGTTTATTTTGAAACGAACTGCCCTAAAACCAAGGTTGGAAATGACCAGCTAAACCTCTCCATTCCAGTTTGAGGGTCCTCATTCATAACCAGGGATGCTGAATTTAAAAAAAAAAAGAATAAATGATTTCGTGATTATTATTTTGTTTGTTTGTTTTTTGAGTTGGAGTCTCACTCTGTCGCCCAGGCTGGAGTGCAGTGGCAAGCTCACAGCCACCCCAGCGTTGATCTGCTGGCTCTAGCAATCCTTCAGCCTCAGCCTTCCAAGTAGCTGGAACTATAAGCACATGCTACCATGCCCAGCTAATTTTTTATTTATTGTAGAGACGAGGTCTCACCAAGTTTCCCAGGCTGGTCTCAAACCCACGGGCTCAGGCAATCTACTTGCCTCGGCCTCCCAAAGTGCTGGGATTACAAGCTGAGCTGCTGAGCCACTGAGCCTGCTGATTCAGTGATTATTATCTCATAAAGCATTTTCAGCAATCGAGGGAAAGTTGTTACATCACTGAAAGTTCTTACCATGTAGCCAGAGGAAAAATGCACAATCTTGCTCTTGATCCAGTATTTTTCAAAGTTTTTTTCTGACTATAAAAGATACAGCTTTCTCTCTGTGGTCTAATTCTCATGGCATTACAGCTAAGAGATCAGACACCTGCCCTGATCAGATGCTGGCAGGGCAGTAGCAGGTAACTTATCTGGCACATGAGTGTTCTAGATGGGCGATGCTGGCAGTTCTGCTGAAATTACATAATAGGAAACATGGTAGCCAGCTATAACACCCAGTGCACACCATCCACAAATCTACTACCATCAGAACTATCATGTGGCCCATGGCCCATCCCATTGAGACTATAAGCTCCTGAGTATGAAGAAGTATCTCTGAAATATATATCTTCACCCTAATGTCTCCTACACAGCAGGTGCTCAATCATGCAGCCTCATAGCATACTCCATGCTAAGACCAGGCTGCAGCTTCCCAGCAAAACATTGGTTACAGGGCTGTACCCCAAATAGATCAACTTATTCACATTCACCAAGGGCATACCATGTCCAAGACTAAGGAGTGGGTACAGACCACAGCCAGGTGTTTTTCCTACATCTAATATCTTCACTATACCACTGAAGATGGGGCTAAGAAACAGGATCAAGTAAGTGAACAGTTTGCTAGTGTTGGTGAGAACTGAATTCAAACCCACCAGTATTACCTGGGAGCCTCAAGCTTCACACCATGTTACATTTCCTCGAAAAGCTCATTATACCCTACTGAGTTTATAATCTCATCATGAGGAACAAAGAAACATATAAGAAAACTCTGTAAGAGCATTTTTAAAAATTAGTCCTATACAACAATAGAAGTATCACAAGGCCACACACAACCAGTTGCCAACATCATGATGCAAACCACAGTGCTACCAGCATTCAGAAGACAGGAGAAGGCCCTCAGCCTCATAATCAGGAAACCATGGAAAAATAGTTATGCCTGAAGAAAATATTCAAGGTGGTGACTTTTTCTAATTAATTGCTTTCCCTGAGATCTTCAAGCATAAAATAGTTGTTGTTAAGTATGCAATACTTACCTGTGCAGAAAGCAAGGTCCAAAATCTGACTGTATTATGTTCTGAAGCTACTTAATGATAACATGGATTTTTAATTTACAAGGGGTCAGGCCCCATTTGAAGATCTTTACATATATTAACTCATCTGATCCTTGGAACAACCCTATGAGACAGGCACTATGATTTGGTCCACTTAAATCATAAGGAAACGGGGCACAGAGACACCAGTCCAAGCCTCCCTGGCCAGTGAGGGAGAGAACTGTGAAATGAAACCAGCATCTGGACCCAGAGCCTTTGCTCAATGAAGCTATGCTGCCTTTCACAAAACTGTAAAGAAATTTTCCCTCAATATTGTCTCATCTGGACCATCTCCCTATCCTGTCAGAAAGTTAAAGAATGTAGGAAAAGCTGGGTTCGGTGGCTCTGCCTGTAATCCCGTGCTTTGGGAGGCTGAGGTGAGTGGATTGCCTGAGCCCGCAGATTCGAGACCCGCCTGGGCAACTTGGCAAGACCTCATCTCTACAATAAATCAAAAAATTAGCCGGGCATGGTAGCGAGCGCCTATAGTTCCAGCTACTTGGAAGGCTGAGGTGGAAGGATTGCCAGAGCCCAGCAGGTCGAGGCTGCAGTGGCCAGGAACGTGCCACTGCATTCCAGTCTGGGCGACAGAGTGAGACTCCAATGCAAAAACAAAAAAAAAAAGAATGTAGGAAAAAGGAGAAGTACGATTTTATTGGGCTTTCCATCTCTTCACAAAACCAGTACTGTTAATTCAGAGACACTCTACCACGAAAGAACCTATATTCACCCATATTTTACAAGGGGGTAGACAACAAAGTCCACTGGGTAGTAAATAAACACAAAGCAACTGAAACTTAATTTTCAGCTCAAAAAATGTGCCGCCACACTAATCTCAAGTTCACTTTTTCCCTTCTTAGCCAAAAAAAGTCAGGATGATAGAAATGATAGAAACTAATTTTTCCAAGCAATATGAAAACATATGGAGTGGCTGGGACAAGCAAGGAGGCAGGAAGAAGCTCCTCTGAAATCTGGTACATCCAGCCCTCCTTCTGGTCCCATTCAATGGGTCATACAGGGCACCACTTGGTCAGGGTTTCCCAAGTCTTCAGGAACATAACTTGGAGAAGAGACACAATTGGGAAGATTTATTTAATCAGCAGTTATGGAAGTTCAGTTATGTTTCTCTTTAATTTATAAAACATGCTCAGATAGGAGTCTCAGGGTCAGCTTCAATACAGGCTACAGACTTTTTACTCTTCAGTCCCTTGAAGGAAAAAAGTCATGTTTCTAAGACATACAAAGCTCTCAGAATCTGGCCCCTGAAGTCCTCACCATGTATATCACTTCCCATAAGCAGACCTTGAATTCTGTTCTACAGCCTGCCATGGCTCGATCCTGCCATTATGAAAACCCTGTACCCCATCTGCTAGAGAGCACTAATTTCAAGCCCCGCCAGAGTTTCTAAAACCACTAATATAACAATGACTCAAACCACTTCCACCAGTGCTTACTAAGGCTTACCATGTACAAAATGCTGTGCTAGGTACTATGCATGATAAAAGAGTACAACAGGCCCTGGGTGCAGAGAGCTTCCCATCTAGTGATACAATGATTAATTCAGAATAGACTAGGCACAATAAAGTATGTAAATGGTACTGAGGAAAGCTGGAGAAAGATTGCACTTGGTTGACAGAATTAGGAAAGATTTATGGAAGAGATGGTATAAAACACTAGCCTAGAAAAATAGAATTTCAGTAAGCAGTGAGTACATGGAAGAGAGCACTAGGGAGGGGGGTGGCCTATGTACATAAAGGCCAGGGCAGGAGGTGGCACTGGTTATGGGCACCATGCAAAAGAAAAGCTAGGAAAGGATTTTAGAAAAACACCCAAAGAACTACACACTGCTGAGGGATTTTCACAGCCTTCACAGCTGCCCATCACAGGGAGGACAGGCATGAAGTCAGAAGCAAAGTTACAGTCTTACCTTTTCTGAATGAATCCAGGCTGAACATTTCTGGCCAGAAGGGAAAGCTGGAATCCTGAGAAGGAAGGTCCAGAGGTAACAGTTAATATTCCTGGTCCAGTAACCCACAAAGAAGACTTTAGTAACACAGACAGCACTATCCAAAAGATGAAAAATGAAGCTCTTCACAAATGAGCCCCAACTACTGCTCCCCAGTCTTAAGGATGGAAAGGCCAGCTCCATTCTAAAGTAATTACATGTCTTTGCTTCTAATTGAGAGCTTTCTTCTTTTCTCTGTCCTAAAATTCTGAGTCCAGTTAAACAGAAGGAGATGAGGACAGGCTCGGTGGCTCAGCCTATAATCCCAGCACTTTGGGAGGCCGAGGCAAATGGATTGCCTGAGCCCGCGGGTTCGAGACCAGCCTAGGCAACTTGGCAAGACCTCATCTCTACAATAAATAAAAAAATTAGCAGAACGTTGTAGCGTGTGCCTGTAGTTTCGGCTACTTGAAAGGCTGAGGTGGAAGGATCACCAGAGCCCAGCAGGTCGACGATGGTGTGGCCTTGAGCGTGCCACTGCACCCCAGTCTGGGCGACAGAGTGAGACTCCAACTCAAAAAAACAAAAACAAAAACAGAAGGAAATGCAATTCTTTTTCTTTTTTTCTTCTTTTTTTAATTTTAAGCATATTTTATTATATTTTACTTTTAGTTTTTATTTTAAAGATGTGGGATACAATTCGGGATTAGGTACATAAGTGGTCATCCTACAGGGTACAGGTGAAATTTGGGCTTCCCATTGATCCTCACTTTGCCTTGTTTGGGATCAGGTACCCTTACTGATGTTATGTTCTTACCCCCTCCTTCCCTCCCCTGGCAATGTCCCACTACTGCCAATTCCTTTCTGTAGTATTATGATAAATGTTCAGGATCCACTTACGAGTGAGAATATGTGGTACTCGGTTCTGGGATGCATTTCACCATGAGAGACACATAATTCTACTTCATCATAATACTTGTAGATTTCCTTGGGGCTTCCAGGAAGAAACTAAATTCTACACAAACCCCCTTTTCTCAAATGGCATCAGGAAATGGGACCAATGACTGCCTTATGGACAAACTGGCTTATTAAGCTTTCACAAAACCTTGTCAAACCCCTAGGAATGAAATTTAACAGTATCAAAGAGTAACTGAGGTTGGGAGCAGTGGCTCATGCCTTAAATCCTAGCACTTTGGGAGGCATAGATGGAGACTTGCTTGAGCTTAGGAATTCAAGACCAGCCTAGGCAACATAGGAAAACCTCATCTCTACAAAAAAAAAAAAAAAAAAACTGAGCATGGGGAAAACACCTGTAGTTTCAGCAACTTGGGAGGCTGAAGCAAAAGAACCACTTGAGCCCAGGAAGCTGAGGTTCCAGTAAGCCATGAGCATGCCACTGCACTCCAGGCTGGAACTACATGTGTGTGCCACCATGCCTGACTAATTTTTTAATTTATTATAGAAACGAGGTCTCAGCCGGGCTCGGTGGCTCAGCCTGTAATCCCACGCCTTTGGGAGGCTGAGGTGAGTGGATTGCCTGAGCCTGCGGGTTCGAGACCCGCCTGGGCAGCGAGACCTCATCTCTACAATAAATCAAAAAATCAGCCGGGCGTGGTAGCGCGCGCCTGTAATTCCGGCTACTTGGAAGGCTGAGGCAGAAGGATCACCGGAGCCTGGCAGGTCGAGGCTACGGTGGCTGGGAGCAGCCACTGCACTCCAGTCTGGGCGACAGAGTGAGACTCCAACTCAATAAATAAATAAATAAATAAATAAATAAATAAATAAAAATTTAAAAATTTTAAAAATTAAAAAAAAAATAGACACCGGACATGGTGGCTCACACCTGTAATCCAAGCACTTTGGGAGGCGGAGGCAAGAAGGTTGCCTGAGCTCATGGGTTTAAGACCAGCCTGTGCAACATAACAAGACCTTGTCTCTATAATAAATCAAGGCCGGGCTCAGTGGCTCAGCCTGTAATCCCAGCACTTTGGGAGGCCGAGGTGAATGGATTGCCTGAGCCTGCAGGTTTAAGACCAGCCCAGGCAACTTGGCGGGACCTCGTCCCTATAATAAATCAAAAATTAGCTGGGCATAGTAGCACACGCCTATAGTTCTGGTTACTTGGAAGGCTGAAGTAGAAGGATTGCCAGAGCCCAGCAGGTCAGCGCTGGGGTAGCCATGAGCGTGCCACAGCACTCCAGCCTGGGCGACAGAGTGAGACTCCAACTCAAAAAAAATCCATCAATCAATCAATCAAAAAATTAGCCAGGCATGGTGGTGCATGCCTGTAGTTCCAGCTACTTGGAAGGTTGAAGTGGAAGCATCACCTGAACCCAGCAGGTCAAGGCTGTGGTGGCCTTAAGTGTGCCACTGCACTCCAGCCTGGGCAACAGAGTGAGATTTTGACTCAAAAATAAATAAATAGCCGGGTTTGGTGGCTCAGCCTGTAATCCCGCGCCTTGGGAGGCTGAGGTGAGTGGATTGCCTGAGCCCGCGGGTTCGAGACCCGCCTGGGCAACTTGGCAAGACCTCACCTCTACAATAAATCAAAAAAAAAATTAGCCGGACATGGTAGCGCGCGCCTGTAGTTCCAGCCACTTGGAAGGCTGAGGCAGAAGGATCGCTGGAGCCCAGTAGGCTGAGGCTGCGGTGTGCCACTGCACTCCAGTCTGGGCAGCAGAGTGAGACTCCAACTCAAAAAATAAATAAATAAATAAATAAAATAAAATAAATAAGCAAATAAATAAATAAAATAAAAACATCTACACAGTGTTTTAGCAATCAAAATAATGTCCAACATTACTTGGATTCTACTGGGGCCTACATTCCTGCTCCTGACTACTGTTCCCTCTCATTCTCAAATCGTGGGAGGTGGGGAGTGGAGGGCTGACCTGGGGCTGAATCTTTCAGGTCCATAGCAGGTCTGCCCTGATGGCCTCCTCTCCCCCAGGGATGCCGGAAATTTCAGTCGATAGGATATGGTAGCTCAGAGAGAAAACTTCAATGCAATATCAACAATTATACAATTTACTTTAAGTTATAGTCTACAGACTCCATATATCCAAATTAAAATTAAAGGGGTATAATTTGGGATTCTAATTTCAAAGAAAACCTAAACATTATACAATCTAAAACATCTTGGTAGAATCTCTCTCTTCTGTAATCATCCCATAGTGACTAAGTGTCATTATGATTTAAGATAGCAATAATTGGCTTGGTGCAGTGGCTCACACCTATAATCCCAGCACTCTGGGAGGCCTAGGTGAGAGGACTGCCTGATCTCACTGGTTCGAGATCAGCCCAGAAAACTTGGAAAGACCTCATCTCTACAATAAATCGAAAAATTAGCTGGGCATGGTAGCGCATGCTACTTGGAAGGCTGAGGCGGAAGGATCACCTGAATGCAGCAGGTCGAGGCTGTGGTGGCTATGAACGGCATGCCACTGCACTCCAGCCTGGGCAACAGAGTAAGACTCCAACTCAAAAAAAAAAAAAAAAAAGGTAGCAATAATTATTCATTGCTAAAAAACTATAAGTTAATTTGCCTTTTTAAAAAATCCCAGGCCAGGTTCAGTGGCTCAGCCTGTAATCCCAGCACTTTGGGAGGCCAAGGTGAGTGGACTGCCTGAGCCTGCAGGTTTGAGACTAGCCTGGGCAACTTGGTGAGACCTCATCTCTACAATAAAATCAAAAAATCAGCCGGGTATGGAGCTACTTGGAAGGCTAAGGCAGAAGAATCGCTGGAGCCCAGCAAGTCGACACTGGGGTGGCCACGAGCATGCTACTACACTCCAGCCTGGGCAACAGAGTGAAAGTTCAACTCAAAAAAAAAAAAAATCCCTGATCTTCTCCAGGCCAATTTAGGGTCATACACCATTATTTTCCTGTACTAATCTTAAAAAAAATAGTATGAAATTCAACACAGAATCTTTAGGGATATTTTACAGAGCTCTAGAACAAAAGAAAGCTGTCTTTCTTGTAATGCAGTAATGTTAAAAACCATTGTGTTCAATGTCTCTCTTAAATAATTTAGAGATAAGTAAAATTCTATTATGTCAGACTTCTTGCATAATGAAACACAACTTAATTCCAGGTAGAGTCACTATGGGATGGTTCCAGGATACAGAGATTCCACCATGACTAATTAAATATGATATCCCTCTTCTAAGATAGTCACAAATGGAGTTAACACATGCCTCTTTTTTCTAGTGTGGCTGAGCAGGATATCCCCACCACTCTGGGTGCATGGCTATACCAACTTACCTTACAAAAGCAGTGACAATTTCAGATTTTGTAGGCTGAACTGAAGCTGAATTCTCTCCTTGCTATTCCTCATCACGAGGCTGGGCCTCCTCCTGGGAAGTACAATGCTGGGTCACTAACGTAGAGGGTCCCACAGGGAAAAAAAGTTGCTCCAATCATTGAAATTCATTTACTAACTCTATCTAACAAGGACAAGTTTTGTTAGTGGCATAAAACACACACACTGGACACAATGGCCTCACTTCAGGACCTGCCATGACCCATCCTAGACCCATCAAATTGTGAGCTGTCTTACACCAGCACCTGTAAGATACCAAGAAAGAGATGTCAAGTTAAAGAAAGGTTTGCAAGGCCTGAAAAGCATTTTCTCCAAGCCCAGAGCAAAACCTACTTAAGTTTTGAGTTCTAAACCCATAATGACTGTAACATAAATCTATCTATGGTAGATAAAGAAACCATGATGCTCTTCCAGATTGGAAAAGTAACAGTAACTCAGTATGGAATGTCATTTTTACAGTTTACGGAGTACTTTCATAGACAATATCCCATTTAATGACAAATGCAACTAGGCCAGGCTCGGTGGCTCAGCCTGTAATCCCATGCCTTGGCAGGCCGAGGTGAGTGAATTGCCTGAGCCCGCAGGTTCGAGACCCGCCTGGGCAACTTGGCGAGACCTCATCTCTACAATAAATCAAAAAATTAGCCGGGCATGGTAGTGTACGCCTGTAGTTCCAGCTACTTGGAAGGCTGAGGCGGAAGGATCGCCGGAGCCCAGAGGGTCGAGGCTGTGGTGGCCAGGAGCAGCCACTGCACTCCAGTCTGGGTGACAGAGTGAGACTCCAACTCAAATAAATAAATAAATAAATGCAACTACCCAGAGAGGTAGGAACGAACTATCTTTCCCAGAGAAGAAAAGTGAAGCACAAAAAGTTACCCAACTTGCACAAGAGCCCAGAGTTGCTTCAGGACAGATTGGGAATCTGCATTTAAGTATTCTGACTTCAAAGCTTTCCATGCTTATACTACACTATTTTTCTTTTTTTTTTTTTGAGTTGGAATCTCACTCTGTCGCCCAGACTGGAGTGCAGTGGCCGCTCCCGGCCACCGCAGCCT
>NW_007258386.1:508011-509237 GCF_000164805.1 Carlito syrichta | reverse complement strand
TGCCCAGGCGGGCCTCAAACCCCGCAGGCTCAGGCAATCCACTCACCTCAGCCTCCCAAAGGCACGGGATTACAGGTTGAGCCACCGAGCCCGGCCTACACTACTTTTCTTATTTCCGGGATATCATGCCTTTGCCTAAATGTATCATGGTTTATTCCTTGAGATAATATATTCTATTGACATCTTCAAAGACTGAAAGTGGCAAGAAGGACCCAACAACTGATAAAACTTTGGACCACAGCTACACAAATTAAAACACTCCAAGAGTAACTATATTTGGGGAATAAAGGAACACCTACACAGGTACAAAATGCAGCAAAGAATGTAGTTTCTGCACATTAAACAGCTACACATGTAAAGAGCATTACCATAAATCCCAAATACTATGTCTATCAGGAAAAACATCCTTCCTACTGGAAACTCCAAGACTCCAAGACTTAAGTGTAAATTACAAGATGTAGTCAAGATCCACAATGACAGTAGGGTCACTGCCTTCCAAGAAACTACAAGGAAAACCATCAGACAACGTCTCATTTCACTCTAGCCAGTAACCAGCAACCAAAAACAGAATGAAAGTCTGCAGCTGGCCTTCTGCTATCTACCTGCTACAGTGTAAGGCAAGCCCTCATAGATGGGGGCTGTAAAGTGAGACAGCCCTCAGCCTTGCAAAATAGCAATTAAAGTGGCCAGTGTTGCTACATAATGACTAGCTAAATAGCATGGTGACGCCATACTCCTGGCTTGGGGGTTCTAAGGACCCCTGGGACTCCAGTTCACTGCAAACAAAGGACCCAACATGCATTTGGTCTTCCCCTGCTAAATGGGGCAAGTTATCATCAGCAAACAAAGAACACCTCACACCTTGGCCTACCCCAGTGACAAGGACGGTGCAAAAGGGGGTAAACCAGGGGGACCAGAGTGCACCAGGCATCCCTCTGGACGAACGGTCTAGGAAGCACGGGGAGGGAGCAGGGGCAGACAAAGGTCTCTGAGCACTCCAGGGGCTTCCTACAGGCCCTGCCTTGGGGAAACGGAGCATCCCCTAAGGCAAAGGCGTCGTTGCGCCAATGAAGCGGCCTTTCCCGCGGCCTCCACGGAGCCCCTAGCTGCGAGGCCCGCCCCGGAGGACCGGTCTGGCCCCCGCCCCCGCCCGGGCTCCATGGCAACGGCAGGCCGAGGCCTGGCTGCCCACGGATCGGCCCGGCCGGCTTCCCGGGCAGGCCTAG
>NW_007258386.1:503588-507465 GCF_000164805.1 Carlito syrichta | reverse complement strand
CGGCAGCGGGCGGCGGGCGCGGGCGGGACTTCCGGTGGAGCGCCAGGGGAACGAGCGTGCGCAGGCAGCTCTGGGGTCGTGGAGGGAGCAAGTCGGGGCGGCGGGGGCGGGCGTCACGCTACCGCCACTCTCACAGCGACTCAGCCCGCCGCGTGAGCGCGAGGAAGCCCTGGGTGTCCTGCGCGCCGGCGCCTCTCCATGCGAGTAGATGCTGAGCGGGGATCGAGTTCCAGCTCGGGCTCCGGGATTCCACGGGTCTTCCCCGCCGCAGCGCGTAGCCACGCCTCTTCTCTGTCTTCCCCCGGTTCGGGTTTTGGGGGGAGGTGAGCGCTTTTGCCTCACAAGGTTGTTGGGAGGATGAAATCAACGTGGTGGTGCGTTGTAAACCGCACAACGCTAGGAACATGACAAGTGACATTCGCTGGTCGCGGGAGGACTGGAAGGCAGAGTTGGACGGGGCTGGAGGTCCCGCCCTTAACCAGATCACCGTTGGGGAGTGAGAAAGGGGATTGTCCCAGATACAGGTTGTAGTCCTCTAGATGAGGCTCAAGTATGGGTGCAGTGGAAGGCAACTTCAACGGAGATGACTCAGTGGCGTAGCTCCCGAGGCTGGCTCAGGAATCCCCTGCTGGGATGACATAGAATATGCGTTTAAGATGTGACTTTCAAGAATATATGAAGAATGAGTGCCATATCCCGTCATTTTTGTGTCCAAATAATCGAATTCAGCATTGTGTTTGTTATCTTCTTTCTACATTGGACAAAGGCCGGGGGTAGGGTGGTGGAACATCATTTAGTCATGCAAATAATACATCATCTGAGCAGGGCATGGTGAGATCTCTAAAATACTTGAAGCCAGGCGCTGTGGCTCACGCCTGTCAATTCCAACACTTTGAGAGGCGGAGGCGAGAGGATTGCCTGAGTCCAGGGGTTCGAGACCAGCCTGGGCAACTTGACGAGAACTCGTCTCTACAATAAATAAAAAAATTAGCCAGGTGTGATGGCGCACCCGTGGTTCCAGCTACTTGGAAGGGTGAGGCAGAAGGATCTCCTGAGCCCAGCAGGTCGAGGCTGCAGTTACCGTGATCAGGTCACTGAACTTCAGCCTGGGCGACAGAGTGAGACTCCAACTCAAAAAAAAAAAGAAAAAGATATTTGAATGCTCTGTGTCTCAGTTGCTTAACAAGTGTGGGGGATACAAAGACCCTGCCCTCAGGGTCTTAGAGCCTAGTGGAGAAGATGACATTATGTGAAGGAAATGGAAAGTGGTAAATGCTGTGGAGGAGTTACAAATGCTGCAAGAGTTCAGAGAGCCAGCACAATGGCTGGCTCACGCCTGTAATCCCAGTACTTTGGGAGACAGAGGCGAGAGGATTGCCTGAGCCCACAGGTTCAAGACCAGCCTAGGTGACATGGCAAGACCTAGACCCTACAAAAAAATTTAAAAATTGACCTGTGTGGTGGCGCATGCCTGTTGTACCAGCTACTTGGAAGGCTGAGGCAGAAGGGTCGCCTGAGCCCAGTAGTTCGAGGCTGCAGTAGCTGTAAGCATGCCACTACACTCCAGCCTGGGCAACTGAGTAAGACTCCAACCCCCCCCCCAAAAAAAAAGAGTTCAGAGAAAGAAGTATTTACTCTTGAATGACAAGAGAAGGAACCAAGTGAGCAATCCTAAGCATATACAGTATATAGTAGTTCATTGTGACCAGAGAGTTGGCTATGTGTGCAGGCTTTACAGGAATCAGAACAGAAAAACAGTTGAGGAATGCCATGCTAAGGAATTTAACTTATTTGTAAGACATTTTTTTGTAAGACTTTTTTTTTTTTTTTTTTTGAGTTGGAGTCTCACTCAGTCACCCAGACTAGAGTGCAGTGGCTGCTTCCGGCCACCGAGCCTCGCCTGTTGGGCTCCAGCGATCCTTCCGCCTCAGCTTTCCGAGTAGCCGGAATTACAGGCATGCGCTCTACCACGCCCAGCTCATTTTTTGATTTTATTGTAGAGATGAGGTCTCACTGCCCAGGCGGGCCTCAACCCCGCGGGCTCAGGCAATCCACTCACCTCAGCCTCCCAAAGGCACGGGATTACAGGCTGAGCCACCGAGCCCGGCTGTAAGACATTTTTTTGAATTCTTAGAGAATAAAATGCTGTATTTTAGAATGCTTATTCTGAAGTATAAGGGTAGAATTGACTGGAAAAAGAGAAGCTAGCATACTAGTTAGATCCTGAGAAAGTTAATAAAGGATTCAACCATGCTCTGCAGTGAAAAAAGCAAGAAACAAAGGAATGGTGGAGCAGCAGGCAGAGCCCTGGTCACAGGTGTGTGACGAGATGACCCCTGTCATGTTGGCATACACTTGTTCCAGCTGCTTGGAAGGCCAAGGCAGAAGGATCATCTGAGCCCAACAGATGGAGGCTGTGGTAGTTGTGAGGGTGCCACTGCACCCCTGTCTGGGGAACAGAGTGAGATTGCTACTCAAAATTTACGGAGACAGGCCAGGCTTGGTGGCTCAACCTGTAATCCCAGTACTTTGGGAGGCTAAGGTGAGTGGATTGCCTGAGCCCATGGGTTTGAGACCTGCCCAGGCAACTTGGCAAGACCTCATCTCTACAATAAATGAAAAACTAGCCGGGTGTGGTAGCGCGCGCCTGTAGTTCTGGCTACTTGGAAGGCTGAGGCGGAAGGATCACTGGAGTCCTCCAGGTTGAGGTTGCTCTGACCGGGTGCGTGCCACTGCACCCCAGTCTGGGCAACAGAATGAGACTCCAACTCCAAAAAAAAACTGAGACAAAATAGAATGGTAGCTGCCAGAGGCTAGGGGAGGGGGAGCAGGGAGTTGTTTTTTAGTGCATATAGAGTTTTAATTTTACAAAATGAGAAGAGTTATGGAGATATATGGTGTGGTTATACAACATTATGAATTTATCACTGCTCACTGCCAACTCGACCTCCTAGACTCAGACAATCTTTCTGCCTCAACCTCCCAATTAGCTACAGGTGTGTACCTCCACACCCAGCCAATTTTTTATTTTTCGTAGAGACGAGCTCTCAGTATGTTGTCTAAGCTGTTCTCATACTCTTGGACTCAAGCAATCCTTTCACCTAGGATTCCCAAAATACTAGGATTACAGGGGTGAGCCATCGCACCGGCCCAGTATTTTTTTTAGAAGGTGGTTTGGCAGTATCTATCAGATTTCAGATTTGAATGCCCTTTAACCTATTCCAGTTCTAGGAGTTTATCTAACCATACCCTCCTGTATGTGAGAATATTGACTGCAGCATTATTTGCAATGTTAAAAAAAAGACAAAACTTACATATCCTTATAAGGGGACTAATTGAATTAAACAGACTACATCTGTATTAGTCTACTTGAGCTGACGAAACAAAGTATCATAGACTGAGTGGCTTAAACAACAGAAACATATTTTCTCATGGTTCTGGAAACTAGAAGTCTATAATCAAGGTGCTGTCAGGGTTGGTTTCTGGTAAGACCTCTCTTCCTGGCTTATTAATAGCTGTCTTTTTACTGTGTTCTTACATGACCTTTTCTTTTTCTTTTTTCTTTTTCTTTTTTTTGTGTTGGAGTCTCACTCCATTGACCAGACTGGAGTGCAGTGGCACACTCACAGCCACCCTGGCCTTGACCTACTAGGCTCAGGCGATCCTTCTGCCTCAGCCTTCCAAGTAGCTGGAACCACAGGCACGTGTTACCATGCCCGGCTAATTTTTTGATTTATTGTAGAGGTGAGGTCTCACCCTGTTACCCAGGCTTGTCTCGAACCCGTGGCCTCAGGCAAACCTTTCGCCTTGGCCTCCTGAAGTGTCGGGATTACAGTTTTGAGCCACTGCCTGGCCTAATTTTTTTTTTTTTTTTTTG
>NW_007258386.1:491104-503350 GCF_000164805.1 Carlito syrichta | reverse complement strand
GGCAACCCACTTACCTCAGCCTCCCAAAGGCGCGGGATTACAGGCTGAGCCACCAAGCCCAGCTTAATTTTTTTTTTATTTTTTATCTTTTGTACAGATAAGGAATCGCCATGTTGCCCAGTCTGGTCTCAAACCTGTGAGCTCAGGCAACCCTCTCGTCTCCACTTCCCAAAATGCTGAGATTATAGGCATGAGCCACCGTACCCAGCTTAGTTTTCACTTTATATTTTTCTGTATCTTTGCATTTTGGGGGGGCCATAAATGTTTATTTCTTTTATGATCATTAAAAATAATAAAAATTAAGCACTTGGAATATGTGGGGCTACTGAGAAAGAGATTTGGTTATAATAGTAGTCGTAAACACATCTGTGCTAGCTGTGCACACATGTTTAAATACACAAAAATCGCCAGGCTCGGTGGCTCAGCCTGTAATCCTGCGCCTTTGGGAGGCTGAGGTGAGTGGATTGCCTGAGCCCGCGGGTTCGAGACCCGCCTGGGCAGCGAAACCTCATCTCTACAATAAATCAAAAAATCAGCCAGGCGTGGTGGCGCATGCCTGTAATTCCGGCTACTCCAAAGGCTGAGGCGGAAGGATCGCTGGAGCTCAGCAGGCGAGGCTGCAGTGGCTGGGAGCGGCCACTGCACTCCAGTCTGGGCGACCCAGTGAGACTCCAACTCAAATAAATAAATAAATAAATAAATACACAAAAATCAGGTGTACTTTTAAAAAATTTCTGTGATGAATAATTTCAAACATACACAAAATAAAGGATAGTATATGTTAATATATGAACCCTGAGCATCCCTGCAAATTTTGTTGAGTAGAAAATGGCAAGGTGTGGTTGTGTGTGCCTGTGGTAGTTCGAGCTACTTGGAAGGCTGAGGTGGAAGGATCGCCTGAGCCCAGCAGTTTGAGGCTGCGAGGCCGTGAGCATGCCACTGCACTCCAGGTGACAGAGCGAGACTCTAACTCAAAAAAAAAATGCAAAGTTCGACTGCGCTATTTCTAAGGTTGTTTTCAGCAAGCAACCTTGATGGATTAAGTACTGTCTCCAAGACCAAGGAAATTTAGCTTCACTTGCTTTAAAACCCGAATCTCCCATGATCAATGTTCCTCTGTGGAAATGCAACCAACTGCTCAAGAAGGAGGCCATATGGACCCTTTGTGTCACCCACAGAGGATTTTGTGTTATGGGGAACTGTTGCAAATCAACACGAAGCTATGGCTACTCCTTTTGTTGTGATTAAGCTTTTTGTTTTGTTTTGTTTTGTTTTGTATGGTCTCTGATCCAGGAGTCTTGTGTCTTTGCCAGCATCCATGAAATAATAACAGACTTGCTAACAGTTAAACTTGTAAATAGGGTAAAATTTCAGACCTGCATTGGCACAATTCTGACAGTAAAATGAACACCCGTAATATTAATCACCTAGCTTTAAGAATTATCAGCCGAGAGCTGGGCTCGGTGGCTCAGCCTGTAATCCCGCGCCTTTGGGAGGCTGAGGTGAGTGGAGTGCCTGAGCCCGCAGGTTCAAGACCTGCCTGGGCAACTTGGCGAGACCTCATCTCTACAATAAATCAAAAAATCAGCCGGGCGTGGAAGCGCATGCCTGTAATTCCGGCTACTTGGAAGGTTGAGGCGGAAGGATCGCCGGAGCCCAGCAGGTCGAGGCTGCGGTGGCCAGAAGCGGCCACTGCACTCCAGTCTGGGCAACAGAATGAGACTCAAACTCAAAAATAAAAAATAGGCTGAGGTGAGTGGATTGCCTGAGCCCACGGGTTCAAGACCCACCTGGGCAGGCGAGACCTCATCTCTACAATAAAATCAAAAAATTAGCCGGGCATGGTAGCACATGCCTGTAATTCTGGCTACTCGGAAGGCCGAGGCGGAAGGATCACCGGAGCCCAGCAGGCCGAGGCTGCGGTGGCCGGGAGTGGCCACTCTACTCCAGTCTGGGCGACAGAGTGAGACTCCAACTCAAAAATAAATAAATAAATAAAAATGAAAAATAAATTTAACAGAGATTGAAAAAAAGTATAACCCATTCATGCATGAAGACAGTTTACATGAAGTTGTGTACTCAGCAAACAGACACTGTCTTATAGTCCAGACCTAAATCCAGGTACCCTCTGGTTTGGTGCCCAATCTCCTGTCTCTCAATTTTTTTTTTTTTTTTGGTAGACACCGCGTTCGGCTGTCTCCCAAATTTAATGGTGGGAACAGACTATCAAGTCACTAGTGTAAAAAAAATAGAAAAACAAAAATAAATGAAGTCATTAATGTAAGATTTGTCTCTGGCTAGGGTATTTGGAGGATTGAGGGGAGTTTCTAAAACACATAACAAAAACCAAACCAGGCTGGGCTCGTTGGCTCAGCCTGTAATCCCAGCACTTTGGGAGACCAGGGCAAGTGGATTGCTAGAGCCCGTGGGTTCAAGACCACCCAGGCAACTTGGCAAGACCTTGTCTCTACAACAAATCAAAAATTAGCTGGGCATGGTAGCTCGAGCCTGTAGTTCTGTTTATTTGGAAGACTGAGGCAAAGGATCACCAGAGCACAGCAGGTCAATGCTGGGGTGGCCGTGAGTGTGCCATTGCCCTCCAGCCTGGGTAATGGAGTCAGACTCCAACTCAAAAACAAACAAACAAACAAACAAACCAAAAGAAAGACAACCAACAAAATCAGCATCAAGAGATGAATTCAGGCAACTCCCTCGGGTCCCCTCCCACTGTGGGAGCTTTTCTGTCCTCTCAATAAATCCTGCTTTCTTAGAGAGAGAGAGAGATGGATTCAAGGCTCATGCCTGTAATCCCAGCACTTTGGGAGGTGGAGATAAGAGGATTGCCCACCCTGGGCAACTTGGAAAGACCCTGTCTCTACAATAAATGAAATTAGCCAGGCATGGTGGCACACACCCGTAGTTTCAGTTACTTGGAAAGCTGAGGTAGAAGGATGGCCTGAGTCCAGCAGTTTGAGGCTGTGGTAGCTGTGAATGTGCCACTGCACTCCAGCCTGGGTTATAGAGTGAGACTTCAACTCAAAAACATCCCCCCCAACAAAAAGATTAAAAGAACAATGGAGTGATCTGAAAATAACTTTAAAATAAGTATGTTTATGGTGAGCTATGACATATTATGACATACATCTGTCACTCAAAGTGGAGTCTAGGGACACTCCAGCCTGGGTGACAAAAGAATTTATTTCTGTTTCTCAAAAGCAAACAAGCCAGGCACAGTGGCTCATGCCTGTAATCCCAGCACTTTGGGAGGTGGAGGCGAGAGGATTATCTGAGCTCAGGGGTTGGAGACCAACCTGAGGAATACAGTAGGACCTCGACTCTACAATAAATCTAAAAATCAGCCAGGCATGCTGGCACATACTTGTAGTTCCAGCTACTTAAAAGGCTGAGGTGAAAGGATCACCTGAGCCCAGCAGGTCGAGGCTGTGGTAGCCATGAGCGTACCACTGTACTCCAAGCTGAGTGACAGAGTGAGACTCCGACTCAAAAACAAACAAACAAGCAAACAAAGCAAAAGTATGTTTAGAATATTCAAAGACATGGCTGGGCTCAGTGGCTCAGCCTGTAATCCCAGCACTTTGGGAGGCTGAGGTGAGTGGATTGCCTAAACCCGTGGGTTCAAGACCCGCCTGGGCAACTTGGCGAGACCTCATCTCCACTATAAATAAAAAACTAGCCAGGCGTGGTAGCGCGCGCCTGTAGTTCCAGCTACTTGGAAGGTTGAGGAGGAAGGATTGCCGGAGCCCAGCAGGTTGAGGCTGCGGTGGCCAGGAGCGGCCATTGCACTCCAGTCTGGGTGACAGAGTGAGACTCCAACTCAAAAAAAAAAAAAAAAAAATTAGTTGTGCATGGTAGCTCATACCTGTAGTTCCTGCTAGTTTGAAGGCTGAGGCGGAAGGATTGCCGAAGCCCAGCAGGTCAACTCTGGGGTGGCCATGAATGTGCCAATGCACTCTATCCTGGGCAACAGAGTGAGACTTCAACTCTGTATACATATATATATATTCAAAGACATAAAGGAAGGTTATCTATTTTAAAATAATCACCTGGGCTCAGTGGCTCAAGTCTGTAATTCCAGAACTTTGGGAGGCGGAGGCAAGAGGATTGCCTGATCTCAGAGGTTCAACACCAGACTGGGCAACTTGGTGAGACCTCGTCTCTATAATAAATAAAAAATAATAATAAGCCAGGTGTGGCAGCACGTGCCTGTAGTTCCAGCTACTTGGAAGGCTGAGGTGGATGGATTGCCTGAGTCCAGGCAGGTCGAGGCTGCGGGGGCCGTGAGTGTGCCACTGCATTCCAGCCTGGGCTACAGAGTGAGATTCCAACTCAAAAATAAGAATAATAAGAGACCAGGTACAGTGGCTCATGCCTGCAGTCCCAGCACTTTAGAGCAGGAAGAGTATGATCTCAAGTATGAGGTCAGGAGATTGAGACTGCACTGAACTATGATCACAACACTGCACTCCAGTCTGGAAGACACAGCAAGACCTTGTCTGCCTCAAAAAAGAAAGAAAAGCCTTTGCTTGGCCACCATTTGCTTTTGTTAAACTAGTCTGGTCATGTTTCCCTAAGCTTTGTCCCCCTTCCCTACCTTGGGAAGGTCAATCTCCAACCCCTCTCTAATCTACTTTCTAAATAAATCATGTTTTCCAATCTAACATCTATGCAATTCTTTGCATCTTTCACGCAGCACCGGATCACAGCCCCTTCTGGTCTAACCAAACTTTTTTTTTTTTTTGAGTCAGAGTCTCACTCTGTCACCCAGGCTGGAGTGCAGTGGCATGCTCTTGGCCACCACAGCCTTGACCTGCTGGGTTCAGGCGATCCTTCCACCTCAGCCTTCCAAGTAGCTGGAACTACAGGCACACGCCACCACGCCCAGCTAATTTTTGATTTATTGTAGAGATGAGGTCTCGACAAGTTGCCTAGGCTGGTCTTGAACCCATGAGTTTAGACAATCCTCTCATCTCGGTCTCCCAAAATTCTGGGATTATAGGCGTGAGCCACTGCACCCAGTCTGACCTAACATTTTGGAGGACTTGCTGGGATTCCGACCTAACATCTCTCATATCTGAACTGTTTTGATCCTCTCAAAACAGTTTCATTCCTTTAGACCAGTGATCAGCTTCTGTTATGGGATGAGTTGTCTTCCACCCAAAATTCATATATTGAAATCCTAACCCTCACTACCTCAGTATTTAGAAATAAGGTCTTTGAGCAAGTAGTTAAGTTAAATCAGCATGGGTCCTAATCCAAAAAAGAAGAAGAAAAGAAAAAAAAAAAAGAAAGAAAGAGGCCGGACACAGTGACTCATGCCTGTAATCCCACTACTTTAGGAGTTGGAGATGGGAGAATTGTTTGAGCCAAAGAGTTGAAGACCAGCCTGGGCAACATAATGAGACCTTGTCTCTACAAAATATTTTTTTTTAATGGCAACCACCCCAGCCGGGCTCGGTGCCTCAGCCTGTAATCCCGCACCTTGGGAGGCTGAGGTGAGTGGATTGCCTGAGCCCGCGGGTTCGAGACCCGCCTGGGCAACTTGGCAAGACCTCATCTCTACAATAAATCAAAATCAGCCAGGCGTGGTAGCGTGTGCCTATAGTTCCAGCCACTTGGAAGACTGAGGCGAAAGGATCACCGGAGCCAAGCAGGTCGAGGCTGTGGTGGCCGGGAGGGGCCACTGCACTCCAGTGTGGGTGACAGAGTGAGACTTTAACTCAAAAAATTAATTAATTAATTAATTAATTAAACAAATAAATAAAACAAAATAAAATAAAAAATAAATTATGAAATAAAAGTGGACAGAAATGGTAACAGGTAAATATTTAAAGAGTTGGCGAGCTTTAGTGGCTCAGCCTGTAATCCCAGCACTTTGGGAGGCTGAGGCAAGTGGACTGCCTGAGGTCGTAGGTTCAAGACCAGCCCGGGCAAATTGGTGAGACCTCATCTCTACAACAAATTAAAAAATTAGCTGAGCATGGTAGCGTGCACCTGTAGTTCCAGCTACTTGGAAGGCTGAAGTGGAAGGATCGCCAGAGCCCAGCAGGTTGACGCTGGGGTGGCTGTGAACGTGCCACTGCACTCTAACCTGGGTGATGGAGTGATACTCCAACTCAAAAAAAAAAAAAAAAAAAATATATATATATATATACATGTATGTATATATATATTTGAATAGTCAACTAGAAACCCTGAAAATTAAAAATATAGTTACTGCTGGGCTCGGTGGCTCAGCCTGTAATCCCATGCCTTTGGGAGGCTGAGGTGAGTGGATTGCCTGAGCCCGCGGGTTTGAGACCCACCTGGGCAACTTGGCAAGACCTCATCTCTACAATAAATCAAAAATCAGCCGGGTGTGGTAGAGTGGAAGGCTGAGGTGGAAGGCTGAGGTGGAAGGATCACCGGAGCCCAGTAGGTCGAGGCTGCGGGAGCCGGAAGCAGCCACTGCACTCCCGTCTGGGCGACAGAGTGAGACTCCAACTCAAAAAAAAAAAAATACAGTTACTGAATAAGCATTCAACAGATGTCATGAGCCCTAGGTGGATCTTAGTGGAAAGAAGCTTAGTGAATTGAAAGGTTATGTTGCAGGTGGGTTCGGTGGCTCAGCCTGTAATCCCGCGCCTTGGGAGGCTGAGGTGAGTGGATTGCCTGAGACCGTGGGTTCAAGACCTGCCTGGGCAACTTTGCGAGACCTCATCTCCACAATAAATCAAAAATTAGCCGGGCGTGGCAACGCGCGCCTGAAGTTCCAGCTACTTGGAAGGCTGAGGTAGAAGGATCACCGGAGCCCAGCAGGTCAAGGCCGCGGTGGTCGTGAGCATGCCACTTCACTCCAGTCTGGGCGACGGAGTGAGACTCCAACTCGAAAAAAAAAAGGAAAGCCTATGTTACATTCTGTTGAATAACTCACTAGTAAGATAAAAATAGAAGAGGATAAAGTAATTTTTTTTTTTTTGGCTGAAAAAGCAGGTCCGCTTTATTTACATTGATTAACTCATTAAAGGAATAATTTTGTTTGTTTGTTTGTTTTTGAGTTGGAGTCTCACTCTGTCACCCAGTCTGGAGTGCAGTGGCGACTCCCGGCCACCGCAGCCTCGACCTGCTGGGCTCCAGCAAGCCTTCCGCCTCAGCCTCCAAGAAGCTGGAATTACAGGTGTGCACTATCACACCCAGCTAATTTTTTGATTTATGGTAGAGATGAGGTCTCACCAAATTGCCCAGGCGGGTCTCGAACCCGCAGGCTCAGGCAATCCACTCACCTCAGCCTCCCAAGGCGCGGGATTACAGGCTGAGCCACCGAGCCCGGCTAAAGGAATAATTTGAAAGCATAGAGAATTGGCTGGAGCAGTGTCTCACACTTGCAATCTCAGTACTATGGGAGTCTAAGGTAGGAAAATTGCTTGAGGTCAGGAGTTTGGGATCAGCCTGGAGAACATAGCAAGACCCTGTTTCTAGAAAAAAATAGAAAGAGTAGCTGCGTGGGATGGCATGTGTCTGTAATCCCAACTTCTTGGGAGGTTGAGGCAAGAAAATTTCTTAAGCCCAGGAGAGTGAGGCTTAGTGAGCCAAGATTGTTTCACTGCACTCCAGCCTGGAAGACAAAGTGAGACCCTATTTCAAAAACAAAAACATGGGTGCGGCACGGTAGTTCAAGCCTGTAATCCCAGCACTTTCGGAAGCCGAGGTGAGAGGATTGTCTGAGCCCACAGATTTGTGACCAGCCTGGGCAACATGACAAGACCTCATCTCTACAATAAATCAAAAAATTTGCCAGGCATGGTAGTGCATGCCTGTAGTTCCAGCTACTTGGAAGGTTGAAGTGGAAGGATCACCTGAGTTCAGCAGGTTGAGGCTGTAGTGGCTGTGAGCATGCCACTGTACTCTAGCCTGAGGGACAGAGTGAGATTCCAACTCAAAGAAAGAGAAAAAAGCATGGAAGGCCAAGACAAAAGGATCGCCTGAGTCCAGCAGGTTGAGGCTGCAGTGGTCATGAGTATGCCACTGCACTCTAGCCTGGGTGACAGAGTGAGACTCCAACTAAAAAAAATAATAAAACACAAAAACACCCCCCCAACATAGAGTATATAAGAACTGCCAGTAGCCGGGCTCGGTGGCTTAGCCTGTAATCCCGTACTTTGGGAGGCTGAGGTGAGTGGATTTGTCTGAGCCCGCGGGTTCGAGACCCACCTGAGCAACTTGGTGAGGCCTCATTTCTACAATAAATCAAAAAATTAGCTGGGCGTGGTAGTGTGTACCTGTAGTAGTTCCAGCTACTTGGAATGCTGAGGCTGAAGGATTGCCGGAGCCCAGCAGGTTGAGGCTACAGTGGCCAGGGGTGTGACACTACACTCCAGTCTGGGCGACAGAGTGAGACCCAACTCAAAAAAAAAAAAAAAAAAGAAAGTATTCCAGAAGAAAAATGCAAGTCCTCAGAACAAGGTACACACTGAGCCATGCAGGAAAAATAAAAATTAATAATCACTTGGACCAAAGTGATGAATCTGCAAAAGATTAAAGGTAAAAAAAATCCTAAAGCCAGGCACAGTGGCTCATACTTATAATTCCAGGACTTTGGGAGAGCACAATGGTAGGATTGCTTGAGCTCAGAGTTCAAGACAAGTTCAGGCCATACAGTGAGGCTTTATCTCTACAAAAAAATTTGAAAAACTGGCCAGATGTGGTAGTGCACACCTGTACTCAGGGGGCTGAGACAGAAGGATCACCTGAGGCCAGGAGTTCAAGGTTGTGGTGAGCTGTGATTGTGATCATGCCACTATACTCCTGGCTATGCAACAGAGTAAGACTCCAGCTCAAAAAAAAGAGGAAGAAGAAGAAGAAGAAAATGGAGTAATTTTTAATTTGCTGAGGAGAAATAACTGTCAACCTAGAATTTTATACCTAGCTAAGCTATGTTTCTGGAATAAGGAAAAGATAAAGACATTCAGTTATGTAATAAATAAAAGATGGTCCCAGCCAGTGACCCTTAATGAAAGAACTAACTAAAGAATGAACTTTGCAAGAAGAAAATTTAATTTAGTGGAAAGGGGAATGATACAACAAATAATAACATGCACTGATAATAGTAAAATATATTGCTAAATTTTAATTTACTACTGGCTATTTAAAAAACTTTTTGTGCATAGATAAAAGATGGAACTGAAATTTTATGTGAAAATAAAGGATATTATGTCATTTGGAATGCTTTAGGCACAAGGAACAGAACCCCTGACTCAAAACTTGTTTAAAGTGCAAGGAAATGTATTGTCTCACTTAACAGGAAGCTCTCAAACAGGGCAGGCCTCATAGTCTATTGATTCAAGGCTCACTTTTGTCAATAAGGTTAACTGCTTTTTTGTCTCTACAGTGGGCCTTATCCTCAGGTTTCTAGCAATATGACTTTACCAGTTCTCATGAAATCTCAAGAGATTGCTCATGTTTCACTAGCCACAACTAGACATCATTTTATAACTTTTTCCCTGGCAATGGGTATGGAGTCAACCCTCAGAGCAATCATGCCCACCTCTAATTCAGGAAAAGGAAACAGGTCTATTCAGGAGGAAGATAAAGACACTAAATAAATCAAGATTTTGGCCAGGCTTGGTGGCTCAGACTGTAATCCCAGCACTTTGGGAGGCCAAGTTGAGCAGATTGCCTGAGCCCGCGGATTCAAGACCCACCTAGGCAACTTGGCGAGACCTCATCTCTACAATAAATCAAAAAATTAGCCGGGTGTGGTAGTGTGCACCAGTAATTCCAGATCATCGGAAGCATGAGAAACAAGAATCACCGAAAACTCACAGGCGAGGCTGCGGTGGCCGGGAGCGGCCACTGCACTCCAGTCTGAGCAACAGAATGAGACTCCCACTCAAAAAAATAATAATAATAATCAAGATTTTGTTAGAGAAAATTATTATTTAGGTTGTACAAAACAAATGTAAGGGTAACTACTAAAAGAATGGAAATATAATTCATAGCTTCTGAGCCAGTCAAGAGGAAACAAAATACGATATATTTTTTGAGTTGAAGTCTTACTCTTGTCACCCAGGCTGGAGTGCAGTGCCATGCTCACGGCCAATGTAGCCTCGACCTGCTGGGCTTAGGCGATCCTTCCGCCTCAGCCTTCCAAGTAGCTGGAACTACAGACGCATGCCACCATGGTCGGCTAGCTTTTGTGATTTATTGTAGAGACAAGGTCTCACCAAGTTGCCCAGGCTGGTCTCAAACCCCCGGGCTCAGGCATTCCTCTTGCCTCGGCCTCCCAAAGTGCTGGGATTACAGGTTGAGCCACTGTACCCGGCCTAAAATACTATTAACCGAACAGAAGGCAGTAGAGGAGAAAAGTAAAGCAAAGAAAAACGTGGTAAACAACAGCAAAAAAATATATATGCTTTAAGATTATAGCAATGAGCTAGGCTCGGTGGCTCAGCCTGTAATCCCGTGCCTTTGGAAGGCTGAGGTGAGTGGATTGCCGGAGACCGCAGGTTAGAGACTCGCCTGGGCAACTTGGCGAGACCTTATCTGTACAATAAATCAAAAAATCAGCCGGGCATGGTTAACACGCGCCTGTAGTTCCGGCTACTCGGAAGGCTGAGGTGGAAGGATCGCCGGAACCCAGCAGGTCAAGGCTGCGGTGGCCGGGAGCGGGGCCACTGCACTCTAGTCTAGGCAACAAAGTGAGACTCCAACTCAAAAAAAAAAAAAGATTATAGCAATGGGCTGGGTGCAGTGGCTTAAGCCTGTAATCCCAACACTTTTGGGGGGCCAAGGCAAGAGGATTGTCTGAGCCTAGGGGTTCGAGATCAGCCTGGGCAACTTGGTGAGACCTCATCTCTACAATAAATCCAAAAAAATTAGCTGGGCATGGTGGCGCTCGCTGATAGTTCCAGCTACTTTGAGGGTTGAGGCGGAAGGGTTGCCTGAGCCCAGCAGGTCGAGGCTGTGGTGGATGTGAGCATGCCACTGCATTCCAGCCTAGGCGATAAAGTGAGACTCTGACTAAAAAAAAAATGATGGCAATGCATCAAAACATGTCTATTGCCATAATAAATCTAAAAGATTTATACTTGCGTACTTATTCCCCTCACACCAGGGAAATCAGTGACCAGCCAACCAGTGATTTTGGGTGCCAGTGCTTTCGGTTTTTTGAATGGAATGTGTAATTTTTCTATTAAGCACTAGAGGTCAGGAGCGTATTTCTTTTTTCATAGGGCTTGCAGTACTTTCTACCAAATCTCTGCCAATCACTAACCTGTTTCTTTTGGACTTGAAATTTGATCATTTATCGAAGGCTCGTTCCCAAATTTTTCTTTTTTTTTGAGTTGGAGTCTCACTCTGTCGCCCAGACTGGAGTGCAGTGGACGCTCCCGGCCACCGCAGCCTCAGCCTGCTGGGCTCCGGCGATCCTTCCGCCTCAGCCTTCCGAGTAGCCGGAATTACAGGCACGCGCTACCACGCCCGGCTAATTTTTTGATTTATTGTAGAGATGAGGTCTTGCTGCCCAGGCGGGTCTCGAACCCGCGGGCTCAGGCAATCCACTCACCTCAGCCTCCCAAAGGCGCGGGATTACAGCCTGAGCCACCGAACCCGGCTCCCAAATTTTTCAAAACAATTTTATGGTACTTCACCGCCTGATGGATCTAGGAAAGGGAGTCTGAGACAAAATTTTTTCAAATTGTTATTACTTTCCTTCCTCCTCTCCAGAGATGGGGTCTCTCTCTGTTACCCAGACTGGAGTACAGTGGCATAATCGTAGTCCATTGCAGCCCTGAATGCCTGTGCTTGTGAGTCTCTCACCTAGGCCTCCTGAGTAGCTATGATTACAAGAAGTGAGTCAGGCCGGGCTCAGTGGCTCAGCCTGTAATCCCAACACTTTGGGAGGTCCAGGCAAGTGGATTGCCTGAACCCATGTGTTCGAGACCAGCCGGGGCAACTTGGTGAGACGTCGTCTCTACAATAAACCAAAAATTAGCCGGGCGTGGTAGCACACACCTGTAGTTCCAGCTACTTGGAAGGCTGAAGTGGAATGATCGCCAGACCCCAGCAGGTCATCGCTGGGGTGGCCGTGATCATGCCACTGCACTCCAGCCTGCGTGACAGAGTGAGACTCCCAACTCAAAACAAACAAAAAACTCCTGGCAGCCGGGCTTGGTGGCTCAGCCTGTAATCCTGTGCCTTTGGGAGGCTGAGGTGAGTGGATTGCCCGAGCCCGCAGGGTCGAGACCCGCC
>NW_007258386.1:490059-491084 GCF_000164805.1 Carlito syrichta | reverse complement strand
CAGCAGGAAGGCTGAGGCAGAAGGATCGCCGGAGCCCAGCAGGTCAAGGCTGCAGTGACCAGGAGTGGCCACTGCACTGCAGTCTGAGTGACAGAGTGAGACTCCAACTCAAAAAAAAAAAAACACAAAAAATAAAAAACTCCTGGCATTAAGCAATCCCCCAGCCTCAGCTTTCCAAAGTGCTGGGATTACAGGCATGAGCCCCTGTGCCTGGTCTTTATTTTCTTAAAAGTTTGGCCAGGCATGGTGTCTCAAGCCTGTAATCTCAGCACCCTGGGGGGCCAAGGCCAGAGAATTGCTTTGGCCCTTGCGTTGGAGACAAGCCTGGGCAACATTGTGAGAGCTCCTTTTTACAGTAAGTCAAATACTTAGCCAGGCATGGTAGCATGCCACCTGTAATTCCAGCTATGTGGAAGGCTTAGGTGGAAGGATCTCTCAGCCCAGCAAGTCAAGATTGCAGTAGCCATGAGCGTGCCACTGCACTCCAGCCTGGGTGATGGAGTGAGACTCCCACTCAAGAAAAAAAAAAAAGGCCAGGCTTAGTGACTCAACCAGTAATCCCAGCACTTTGGGAGGCCAAGGCCATTGGATTGCCTGACCCGAGGGTTCACAACCAGTGCGGGCAACCTGGCAAGACCCTGTCTCTACAATAAATTAAAAATTAGCTGGGCTTGGTAGCGTGCCTGTAGATCTGGCTACTTGGAAGGCTGAGGTGGAAGGATTGCCAGAGCCCAGTGGGTTGACGCTGGAGTGGCTGTGAGGGTGCCACAGCACCCCAGCCTAGGTGACAGAATGAGACTCCAATTCTAAAATAAAAAAGTTTATTAGACTTTGTCTTAACCCCTGCTAGAAGAAGCAGAGAATGCGCCAGGACTCATAAAGAGAATTACCCTTCTTCTCTGACCAGTTACCCACATCAACTAAAGTCTATCTTTTTTCCTGACAATTTTGTCATTTCATTTTTACTACATCTTTTTTTTTTTTTTGAATTGGAGTCTCACTCTGTCACCCAGACTGGAGTGCAG
>NW_007258386.1:486091-488615 GCF_000164805.1 Carlito syrichta | reverse complement strand
AGCGACAGAGTGAGACTCCAACTCAAAAAAAAAAAAAAAGAAGAAGTCTGTAACTGGATATGATCAATTAGTTGTGAATACTACTATACTTGGACAGGCCAACTTGGTTTATCTGATGTTGTCATGTGGGAGCATAATAATGTCAGTGTATCCTCAACTAGCTTCTAGCAAATGGGATCCAAAAACACATCTCAAAAATCATCTGCCATGGCCAAGTAGGCTTCATCTACAGGATGCAGGACTGGTTCAACATTCGCAAGACCATAAATGTAATTAAATACATCAACAGATGTAAAAGCAAGAACCACATGATTATATCATTAGATGCAGAAAAAGCATTTGATAAAATCCAGCATCCCTTCTTGATAAAAATCCTCAAACACCTAGGTGTAGAAGGAACATACCTCAAAATAGTAAGTGCCATCTGCGATAAACCCACAACTAACATATTGCTAGGCCAGGCTCGGTGGCTCAGCCTGTAATCCAGCACTTAGGGAGGTCAAGGTGAGTGGATTGCCTGAGCCCGCGGGTTCAACACCAGGCTGGGCAACTTGGTGAGACCTCGTCTCTACAATAAATCAAAAATTAGCCCAGCATGGTAGCGCGCGCCTGTACTTCCAGCTACTTGGAAGGCTGAGGCACAAGGATCACTGAAGCCCAGCAGGGCGAGGCTGAGGTGACCAGGAGTGTGCCACTGCACTCCAGTCTGGGCAACAGAGTGAGACTCCAACTCAAAAATATATATATATGTTGCCAAATGGACAGAAACTGGAAACATTTCCCCTGAAAACTGGAACAAGACAAGGCTGCCTGTCTCACCCCTCTTGTTCAACATTGTGTTGGAAGTCCTAGCTAGGGCAATTAGATGAGCAGGAAATCAGGGATATCCAAACAGGAAAACAGGAAGCCAAGTTATCCCTCTTTGCTGATGATATGATCCTATACCTTGGAAATTCAAGAGAAACTGTCAAAAACCTGCTTGCACCAATAAATAACTTTGGCAAAGTCTCAGGGTACAAAATAAATGTGCAAAAGATAGTTGCATTCCTATACACTAACAGCAAGCAGGCAGAGACCCAAATAAAAAGCACAATCCCATTCACAATAGCCACAAAAAAAATGAAATACCTCAGCATCTTCCTAACGAGAAAAGTGAAAGACCTTTATAATGAGAACTACAAAACACTGCTCAAAGAAGTCCAAGAAGACACAAACAAATGGAAAAATATTTCATGCTGATGAATAGGAATAATCAACATTGTTAAGATATCCATCCTACCAAAGGCAATCTACAGATTCAATGCAATACCCATTAAATTGCCAAGATCATTCTTCTCAGACCTGGAAATGACAATACAGAAATTCATATGGAAACATAAATGACCCAAATAGCCAAAACAATCCTTAGCAAAAGAAACAAAGGAGTTATCAGGATAGACAAGTGGGACCTCATCAAACTAACGAGCTTCTGCAAAGCAAAAGAAACCATCAAGGGAGCAGGGAGACAGCCCACAGAAAGGGAAAAATTATTTGACAACTGTATAACTGACAAAGGTCTAACATCTAGGATCTACAAGGAACTCAAACGCGCCGAAAGATCTACAAGGAACTCAAACACTTCCAGACTTCAAACTTTACTATAAGGCTACAGTAATCAAAACAGCCTGGTATTGGTACAAGAACAGGCACATAGACCAATGGAACAGGATAGAGATTCCGGAAGCAAAGCCTCAATTTCTCAGCCACCTCATCTTTGTCAAAACCTCCAACAGCAACCACTGAGGAAAGGAGAACCTATTCAGTAAATGGTGCTGGGAAAACTGGCTGATCATATGCAGAAGATTGAAACAGGACCCCTACCTATTACCCTATACAATAATTAACTCTAAATGGATCAAAGACCTAAACGTAAAACCTCAAACTATAAGAATCTCAGAAAACGCAGGAGACACCTTTATGGAAATTGGAATGGGCAACCAATTCCTATTCAGAACCCTAAATACCCATATCTTAAGAAATAAGATAGACAAGTGGGACCTCATCAAACTAATGAGCTTCTGCAAAGCAAAAGAAACCATCAAGGGAGCAGGGAGATAGCCCACACAAATGGAAAAATATTTGACAACTGTATATCTGACAAAGGTCTAACATCTAGGATCTACAAGGAACTCAAACGTGCCGAAAGGAAAAAAACAAACAGCCCCATTAAAAAGTGCCTGTAGCCAGGCTTGGTGGCTCAGCCTGTAATCCCCCGCCTTTGGGAGGCTGAGGTGAGTGAATTGCCTGAGCCCCGCGGGTTCCAGACCCGCCTGGACAGCGAGGCCTCGTCTCTACAATAAATCAAAAAATCAGCCGGGTGTGGTAGCGCATGCCTGTAATTCTGGCTACTCGGAAGGCTGAGGCGGAAGGATCGCCAGAGCCCAGCAGGCGAGGCTGCGGTGGCCGGAAGCGGCCACTGCACTCCAGTCTGGGCGACCGAGTGAGACGCCAACTCAAAATAAATAAATAAATAAATAAAGTAAAA